>NC_086452.1:142912781-143092781 GCF_028390025.1 Pseudophryne corroboree
TAGAGACTTTCTGGTTCCTCTTGCCGAATGTGCCCCGGAAAGTTGGACTGATCATGTGACTACTCAGCTGCTTACAAAGGTGAATGAATTTTAGAATTAGTGTCCGGGTATAAATACGTGGATTTGTGAATCCAATAGTGTGGCTGACTCTTGAGGAAGGAAATAACCAAAACGGGCCATCAGGATGGCCACATGCAGCCCTTTGACTTCCGAGAAATGGATGAGTATTATTATATATATTAGAGATGAGCGTGTTCGGTTCTCAGAGAACCGAACCCTACCGGACTTCACGCTCTGAACGAGCAAAATGTCATCATCCCGATGTCGGATTCTCGCGGGATTTGGATTCCATATCAGGAGACGTGTGTCACAGCCATTTTCACTCCAGTCTCGGAGAGTGTAGTGAGAGGACATGTGTCTGTCCTCAGTGTCTGTGTGGGGGTGGGAAAGTGGGGTGGCGAGTCTTGTGCTGTTTTGTGCTGCTCAGTCCAGTCCAGTGTAGTCAGTGTCTTATGCTGCATCAGTCCAGCCAGTCACAGTGTTGGTGTCCTCTGCTGCTATATGTCCCCAGTGCTGCTGGCTGCAGTACAGGTCCCTTGCATTTTTGCTGTGTTGTCTTGCATCAGACCAGAGCTAGTGTCTTGTGTAGCATCAGTCCAGTGACCAGTCACAGTGGTGGTGTCCTCTGCTGCCATATATCAAATGTAGCTGTATAAGTCCCTTTCAGTGGTACTGTGTGGTCCTGCATTAGACCAGGGGAAGTGTCTTGTGCAGCATCAGTCCAGTGACCAGTCACAGTGGTGGTGTCCTCTGCTGCCATATATCCAATGTAGCTGTATAAGTCCCTTTCAGTGGTGCTGTGTTGTCTTGCATCAGACCAGGGGTAGTGTCTTGTGCAGCATCAGTCCAGTGACCAGTCACAGTGGTGGTGTCCTCTGCTGATATATATCCATTGTTACTGCTGTATAATTCTCGTGATACTGGCGTATAATTCCCGTGATATTGCCGTATAATTCCCTGATACTGTTGTATAATTCCTGTGACACTGCCGTATAATTCTCGGAATACTGGCGTATAATTCCTGTGACATTGCCGTATAATTCTCGGAATACTGGCGTATAAATCCTGTGACATTGCCGTATAATTATCGGAATACTGGCGTAAAATTCCTATGATATTGCCGTATAATTCCTGTTATATTGCCATATAATTCTCGGAATACTGGAGTATAATTCCTGTGACAATGCCGTATAATTCTAGGAATACTGGCGTATAATTCCTGTGACATTGCCGTATAATTCTCAGAATACTGTCATATAATTCCTCTGATACTGTCATATAATTCATGTGATACTGGCATATAATTCCTGTGACATTACCGTATAATTCCTGTGATATTGCCATATAATTCTCGGAATACTGGCGTATAATTCCTGTGATTCTGCCATATAATTCCCGTGATACTGGGGTATAATTCCTGTGACATTGCCGTATAATTCCTGTGACATTTCCGTATAATTCCTGTGTTATTGCCATATAATTCTCGGAATACTGGCGTATAATTCCTGTGACATTGCCGTATAATTCCTGTGATATTGCCATATAATTCTCAGAATACTGGTGTAAAATTCCTGTGATACTGCCATATAATTCCTGTGATACTGGCGTATAATTCCTGTGACATTGCCGTATAATTCTTGTGATATTGCCATATAATTCTCGGTATACTGGAGTATAATTCCTGTGACATTGTCGTATAATTCTCACAATACTGGCGTATAATTCCTGTGATACTGCCATATAATTCCCGTGAAACTGGCATATAATTCCTTTGACATTGGCGTATAATTCCTGTGATATTGCCGTATAATTCTCAGAATAATGCTGTATAATTCCAGTTATCCTGCCGTATAATTCCACATAAATCCATATAATTCCGTATAAATCCAGTCCAGTGGTGCTGCCATATAAATTCAGTGGTGCTGTCCTGTGCTGTATATTATTTACTCCAAATAAAGGGGTTATTAATATTTAATCCAAATAATTTTTACAGGTTTTGCCGTGTGAGGTGTAGGGGTATGCTTTCTTGTGCCGCATATAGAAGGGTCATTCCGAGTTGATTGTAGCTGTGCTAAATTTAGCAGCATCTCGCAAACACCAACTCATTCCTAGGCAGGCTATGCTATGTATCACTGCTTTCCGTAAGAGGTACACAGCTGACAACCTCTTACAGTAACTGAAGTACATCATTGCAGAATGGCTTACCCCAATTGGACTCTCCTGGAAATTTGTGACATCGGACAACGCCACCAATATTGTGCTTGCATTACATCTGGTCAAATTCCAGCACGTCCCATGTTTTGCACATACAATTAATTTGGTGGTGCAGAATTTTTTTGAAAAATGATAGGGGTGTGCAGAAGATGCTGTCAGTGGCCCGAAGAATTGCGGGCCACTTTCGGCATTCAACCACCGCGTGCCGAAGACTGGAGCGCCAGCAAACACGCCTGAACCTGCCCTGCCATCAACTGAAGCAAGAGGTGGTAACGAGGTGGAATTCAACACTCTATATGCTTCACAGGATGGAGGAGCAGCAAAAGGCCATTCAAGCCTACACATCCACCTATGATATAGGCAAAGGAGGGGTAATGCACCTGACTCAAGCACAGTGGAGAATGATTTCCTTCTTGTGCAAGGTTCTCCAATCCTTCTAACTTGCCATGCGTGAAGTCAGTTCAGACACTGTCAGCTTGAGTCAGGTCATTCCACTCATCAGGCTTATGCAGAAGCAGCTGGAGAAATTGAAGGAGGAGCTAAGACGGAGCGATTCCGCAAAGTATGTGGGACTTGTGGATGGAGTCGTTCATTTGTTTTGCCATAATTCAAGGGTGGTCAATCAGTTGAAATCAGAGCTCTACATTTTGGCCACTGTGCTTGATCCTAGGTTTAAAGCCTACGTTGTATCTCTCTTTTCGGCAGACACAAGTCTGCAGAGGTGCAAAGACCTGCTGGTGAGTAAATTGTCAACTCAAGCAGAACGTGATCTTTCAACAGCTCCTCCTTCAATTTCTCCCACCACTTGGGATGCAAGGAAAAGGATTAGATTTTCTAGCCCACCCGTGACATCTGGTCCAGACTGAAGGACCTGCCAACGATTACTGACATGTCTACTGTCACTGCATATGATTCTGTCACCATTGAAAGAATGGTGGAGGATTATATGAGTGACAGCATCCAAGTAGGCATGTCAGACAGTCTGTATGTATACTGTACTGGCAGGATAAAGAGGCAATTTGGATGCCCTTGCACACACTAGCTTTTTTGTACCTAAGTAACCCCCCCCCCTCCAGTGTGTACTCCTAAAGAGTTTTTAGTGCAGCCGGTAACCTTGTCAGCGATCGGCGTACAAGGTTACTTCCACAAAATGTGGAGAAGATGATGTTCATCAGAATGAATTATAAATTCCTCCGGGAAGTCCTTTACCAGCAATTGCCTCCAGAAAGTACACAGGGACCTGTGATGGTGGATTCCAGTGGGGACGAATGAATACTCCGTGAGGAGGAGGATGTACAGAGTGAAAGGGGTGAGGAATCGGAGAATGAGGATGAGGTCAACATCTTGCCTCTGTAGAGCCAGTTTGTGCAAGGAGAGATTGATTGCTTCTTTTTTGGTGGGGGCCCAAACAAACCACTCATTTCAGCCACAGTCGTGTGGCAGACCCTGTCGCTGAAAGGACTGGTTTGTTAAAGTGTGCATGTCCTGTTTATACAACATAAGGGTGGGTGGGAGGGCCCAAGGACAATTCCATCTTGCATATATTTTTCTTCTTTGCATCATGTACTGTTTGGGGGCTATTTTTTAAAGTTCCATCCTGTCTAACACTTACATATATGTCCAGTGGTACTGCCATTCAATTCCAGTGATTTTGCCATATAATTCCAGTGATTTGGACGTATAATTCCAGTGATTTTGCCATTTAATTCCAGTGATATTGCCATTTAATTCCAGTGATTTTGCTGTTTAATTCCAGTGATTTGGACGTATCATTCCAGTGATTTGGACGTATAATTCCAGTGATTTTGAAGTATAATTCCAGTGATTTTGATGTATAATTCCAGTGATTTGGTTTTACAATTCCAGTGATTTTGACATATAAATCCAGTGAGTTTGACGTATAATGCCAGTGATTTTGTAGTATAATTCCAGTGGTTTTGCCATTTAATTCCAGTGATTTGGATGTATAATTCCAGTGGTTTGGACATATAATTCTAGTGCGAATTGTTTGTCGCTTGACTTAGTCATACAGCTACCTCATTGTACCTCTTCGACATCTTTGCATGAGGTGCTGTTTGGGGCCTAGTTTTTGAAAAGTGCCATCCTGTCTGACACTGCCGTATGAGTCCAGGGGTACTGCTGTATTAGTCCTGGGGTACTGCCGTATAAGTCCACCAATTGCAGAATTTAAAAAAAATGACAGGGGACGTGCAGGAGATGCTGTCAGTGGGCCGAACAATTGCGGCCCACTTTTGACATTCAGCCACTGCGTGACACTACAGATGGGCCAGGTGGTTGTGTCGCTTGGCTTAGTCATACAGCTACCTCTTTGCACCTCTTCTACATCTTTGCATGAGGTGCTGTTTGGGGCCTTTTTTTATATCTGCCCTCCTGTCTGCTACTGCAGTGCCACTCCTAGATCGGCCAATTGTTTGTGTCACTTGGCTTAGTCATACAGCTACCTCATTGCACCTCTTCTATATCTTTGCATGAGGTGCTGTTTGGGGCCTAGTTTTTGAAAAGTGCCATCCTGTCTGACACTGCAGTGCCACTTCTAGATGGTTAAACAAAAAAAAAAAGGAAAGAGGAGCGCTCATGTGTTCATGATAGATACCTGATGAATTTATACAGAGCCGGTAAATAATTAAAAATAATTTATTCAATAACAATTATACCAATTGTATTTAACTATTAACAATATAGATAGATTAAATAACGTGCTGGCCAGCAGTTTAAAATTATCACCAATACTGCTAAAACATCCCTAATAGGGGATCAGTGCACTGAAAAATAAGTATCAGCATGTAGTAACTTTGTATAAATCTGTGATAATAACTGTTCCTTGCATAAAGGATAATTGCACTAAAAGAAACTGTCCTGTCGAGACATCAGCGTGTGTTAAATTGTAACAGTCAAATTGCAACTGAAGCACGCTGAAATGGTAAAGGTGTAGCGGCAGATATCAGCTTGTGACAATGTGTCCGATTACCTCCCTGATGGAAATCACGGTGTGGTCCTACCCCCGATAACCGAGCGTCCTCGGTTATTAGGTTGTGCACGGGGGGTGCCTCTTGTGTCACCGGCTGTGGCTTACTTCACAAACACAGGGGGATATGATGTGTCGGACTTGCAATGCTGGAGCCTGCTTCGGCGGTCGTGCTGATGTTTGGCAGCGGGTTGAGCAGATTGCAAGGTCCCGTACCGACTCCCGCTCTGCTGCGCGATACACCTGTAAGTTGATGGTGAGCACTGCTGCAGCTTCAAAAAAATGGGCGGAGACTGACGCGTTTCGTCACGAAATCACGTGACTTTTTCATCACTTTGAAAAAGTCACGTGATTTCGTGACGAAACGCGTCAGTCTCCGCCCATTTTTTTTGAAACTGCAGCAGTGCTCACCATCAACTTACAGGTGTATCGCGCAGCAGAGCGGGAGTCGGTACGGGACCTTGCAATCCGCTCAACCCGCTGCCAAACATCAGCACGACCGCCGAAGCAGGCTCCAGCATTGCAAGTCCGACACATCATATCCCCCTGTGTTTGTGAAGTAAGCCACAGCCGGTGACACAAGAGGCACCCCCCGTGCACAACCTAATAACCGAGGACGCTCGGTTATCGGGGGTAGGACCACACCGTGATTTCCATCAGGGAGGTAATCGGACACATTGTCACAAGCTGATATCTGCCGCTACACCTTTACCATTTCAGCGTGCTTCAGTTGCAATTTGACTGTTACAATTTAACACACGCTGATGTCTCGACAGGACAGTTTCTTTTAGTGCAATTATCCTTTATGCAAGGAACAGTTATTATCACAGATTTATACAAAGTTACTACATGCTGATACTTATTTTTCAGTGCACTGATCCCCTATTAGGGATGTTTTAGCAGTATTGGTGATAATTTTAAACTGCTGGCCAGCACGTTATTTAATCTATCTATATTGTTAATAGTTAAATACAATTGGTATAATTGTTATTGAATAAATTATTTTTAATTATTTACCGGCTCTGTATAAATTCATCAGGTATCTATCATGAACACATGAGCGCTCCTCTTTCCTTTTTATTTGTTTAACGATTGTAATTTCTAGGGGTATATACAGCCCCTTGAGTGAAGCGAACGTGAGTTCTGATGGATACTTTATTTCTATAATTGGTCAAATACAGACACAGGCGCTTCATTTTTCTCTTTTCTGGCCACTTCTAGATGGGCCAGGTGTTTGTGACGCACACTTGTGTCGCTTGGCTTAGTCATACAGCAGCCTTGGTGCACCTCTTTTTCTTCTTTCCATCATGTGCTGTTTGGGGCCTTTTTTATATCTGCCCACCTGTCTGACACTGCATTGCCACTTCTAGATGGGCCAGGTGTTTGTGCCGCACACTTGTGTCATTTAGCTTAGTCATACAGCCACCTTGGTGCAACCTTTTGGCCTAAAAACAATATTCTGAGGTGTGAGGTGTTCAGAATAGACTGGAAATGAGTGGAAAAGAATGTTATTGAGTTTAATAATACTGTAGGATCAAAATTACCACCAAATTCTGTGATTTTAGCCATTTTTATGTTTTTTCCCAAAAATCATTCAGATCCAAAACCAAAACCAAAACACGAAAGGGTGGTTTTGGCAAAAACAAGCCAAAACCAAAACACGAAATTGGAATTAGAACCAATACCAAAACACAAAACACAAAAAGTGCCAGCCGCACATCTCTCTCTCTCTCTCTCTCTCTCTCTCTCTCTCTCTCTATATATATATATATATGATAAACACAAATTCCCAAGTGCCATACCAGCCATATACTTCTTGAGTTTCATTTTACATGGGTCAACACCTGAATCAGAAATAGTCTTGATTTTAAAAGTTGGATACCACATTTTAGGCAGTTTACAAATAACGCCGACATACGGTTATCAGCACTCCTATGAAGGACTGTAATCATTCATCTGCCTAGTTGGCTCTAGGGAATTATGCCTAATTAGTTCTAAGGTAGTTTGCCAAAACATCATTATTTAACAGATTATACTTCTAAGAAGGACCGTCATTTAAGCTCCCATCAGGAGCCCCTATATAAGAGCTCCATCTACTAAGTCCTGATAGAGGAGATTTTGATTATTCTTATATTTGAAGTTATGATCCTTTATATATAAACATCGAGAACAAATTAGCCTTTTTCCCCCCCATACTCATTACCCCTGATGAAGTCGATAAGACGAAACGCATTGGAATTGTCTGTCAGAACATCGCCACTTAGTTTGTGAAGATACTCCCCCCGCGAGCTCGCACCATGCAAAAGGTGAGGGAGTATCTAGAGTCCATCTTAACAAACGTGTTGGTTGTATTTTTTTTGGTTGTATTTTATTTTAAACTTATTTCCTGTAAAACTACATGATGAACTGTGTCTAAAATTTCATGTGTTCAAATGTACGCCATTAAAATAACTTTTTACTAATTGGCCGTTGGCCTCTTGTTTGGGTGACTATCTGGTGAGGGGTGTCTGTTACAGGTCCCCAGATCTAAACATCCTCCAGTCTACATTCCTATGAAATTATTTCTGGAAGAATTCCGTAATTACTTTCTACCGTAGCGCACTTGGGAATTTGTGTTTTTCTTGTATGCTATTGAAGTCTTCCAACAAAGATCTCTCCCGTTGTGCCGCTTCCAGGTTGGCGCGAGATAAAGATACTATTGTGTTTTATATATATATATATATATATATATATACTAGGTGATTCATCACGCCCTATGGGCGCTCTTCACACCGTCGGAAGGGGCTAAGCCCCTGTAACCTCTGTACGTCCTTTGAGGTGTGGGCTAAGGGAGGAGGAGGTGGTAGGTGTCGGTGGCAGATGCTATGATCTAGGGGACAAAAAGGGATCTCTTGGCTGCCTCTTTTGCCTGGGCGCCAGGACACGCAAGGAAAAGGGAGGTGGGGAGAGCACAACAGCACTACCGAACTATGCGGCTACAGTTGTCACACATGGGGTGGGACGCACCAAGTAGCACCGGGGACGGAGGCAGGAGCATGAGGGAGAGAACACAGAGATCACAGCAGCAGTGGGTGGGGAAGACATAGTAGATCTCTAACTGGGGGAGGATTGTGTGTCCGGGCATCATTAGAAAATAAGTCACAAAGTCTCAGATTGGTGTAAATATATAAAAGATATCATGTTTGCTGCGTATCTAGTTTTAAGAGTGTGTAAGTTTTGCTGACTGAAAGTGTGTTTGATGGTGAAGGGGGCATAGGGCCTTTTGTGAGGGTGAACAGCGCCTGCAGGGCAGGATGTACAGAATGTAGCGGGAGCAGGGGTGCCCACGTATGGGTGAGGGTGTCTGTGCATGTTGCGGGTGGAGGGGGGCAGATGTGTGGATGTATGGATGGGAGAGGGGGTCGGGAGTTGGTGTGGGTGGGGTGGTGGACTGGGGAGGGGATGTGGAGGTGTTTGGTTTGGGGTAGCGTTGGTAGTGCTGGGAATGGGGGATGGGCAGGTGCAGGGCTGTTGCACATGTGGGAGGGGTTCCGGCAGTGTTGCGGGTGGGGTAGTGGCGGGTGTGTTGCAGCCAGTGTTGGGGGTCCGGTAGTGTTGGGTGCGGGTGAATGGCTGGGGTTACGTGGGTGGTGGAGGGGCAGGGGTGGGGCTGTGGTGGATGGGGAAGGGGGTCCTGAGGGGCTATGGGTGGTGTAGGGGTGGAGGTAGGTATAGTATATATGTAATACAGAGGCAACATACATTATTACATATACAGTACAAGATAGTGAGGAGATAGGTTACCCTGGCTGTGACGGGTAATGTGGGTGTGCAGCCACTCCAGCCTCTGGATGATGTGCAGGCTGTCCCCCTTGTTGTCAGGCTCCAGCTGCCTGCACCTGGTGCTGGCCCCGCTGCGGTCAGGCATGTAGTTGTTGCTACAGGCCATGTTGAGAAGGCAGAGGTTGAATCTCATAGCGCTCTGGATCCCGCAGGGGCTGAGGAGCGGTTTGGTGTGGTGCTACAGACCATCCCCAGCACCCTCCATATAGTGGGTCTGGGGTATGAGGCTGGCAACCTGGGGGGGCTCAGTGTCTGGGGAGGGAGGGCACGGGCAACTTACCAGACTGTCTCTCGCGTGGTATTCTAGTGTCCGGCAGTGTCTCCCTGTGTGAGCGGGGACCCAGCAGGAGTCAATTTTTCCAGTGCCACATGAACGGGCTGCCTGTCCAATGGCTTGCGGCGGGGGGTCGGCCCTCGATGGAGCCATAAGCAATGGCTTGTGAAGGGGGACGGAGCCGTGATGGAGCGTGAACCTGCTGGCACTGGGATGAGGCCGGTAACCTGGTGGGGCTCCCTCACTTTGGCGGCAGCGTCTCCCTGTGTGAGTGGTGACCCAGCAGGAGACATTCCAGTGGCAGCTGCACGGGCTGCCAATCACAGCGTGTCCTGCTGGTATCTGTCCAATGGCGGGCGGAGGGTGCCGGGGCTGTGACGGAGACTCAACCAATGGCTGATGGAGGGGGCGTGTCCGCGTTGGAGCCTTAACCAATGGCTGGCGAGGGGGGGGGGGGGGCGGTGCCGCGACGGAGCCGTAACTTGCAATCCAGCGGCCACTCTGCTATCTAACCTGCTATCTCACATATTTCCTATGGCTATCCATCTCCTTCTATATATATTAGGGCAGAGCTATCTCACATATCTCCTATGGCTATCTCCTATATATTAGCCCAGATCTGTGACTTTGTGCCTCATTTGCTGACTCCGCCCAGCGATGTGACTCCACCCAGCATTAGCAAATGAGGCACAAAGTCACAGATCTGGGCTAATATATATATATATATATATATATATAGACTTACACAGTGGCAGCTGCGAACTATCAAGTTCAGAGGTTGTGGTGGGATGCTGCTGCACAAATGTAAACATACTTGTGAAGATGTATGTACTGTCAGTGTACCTGGGATCGCTGTATACCACCGTGCAGATCCAGGGACTCTGGATTAGGCTTCACTACCCTAAGCCCGCCCTCACACTCTCATTGGCTAGATTCATAGAAATCTGGGGGAAGGTTTAGGAGAGTGAAGCCTAATGTGGAGTCCAGGGTTCTGCACGGCGGCTATGATGTTCGTGCTGCCGATCCTGTATACACTGCCAGCACATATATTACATACATCTTCAATGTTTGGTTATACAGATGGAGCAACACTAATCATGGCTCCGTCTGCAACTCAGTGCACCCGGTGATGCACACTTACGGGAACAAATGGGTCACACGTGTGTCATACACGTGCATGCGCCACATTCAAAGTAACTGGGAGCGTTTCTTTATGCTATAGTGGAGATAGGCTGGCACTCCTCTTGTTAGCAGTGTTTGCTCTGGTGCCTTCCGTTGAATGGTGGATAAAGGATGAACAAATGCGACATCACTCCGAGACTTGTTTCAAATAGTGAAATGTATTAGATGAACATGGTACAAAACACCAACGTATTTTGAGGCCACACGTGCCACTTTTTCAAGGTGAGTAGACAAACAATACAGAAAGAAACGTGCCTAAATAGCAGAGAAGCCCGCTACAGGAGCGGAAACCCAGCCGGAAACCACGTCAATCACATCACCCGGGTGGAGCAGGAAAATGACGTCAGTGCTGCTGGAGGATTGGTCACCATGGTGACGGTGGCTCCGGCGTCGGATAGCCTAGTCAACACCATATACCCGTGGTCATGCCTCTGTACGTCACTGTCAAAAACACAGTAAAGGAAAGTGCCATTCACCACCCCGTGAGAAGCAGTAATATATATGCAAGAGGAGAACCCAAATAAAGTGTGCACAAAAAAAGCACCGTTAAAAGCAGAGACCACAGTAAATGTGAAACACATTGTACATGCACATGTTGAGCATGTGGACATAGAGGCAAATAAAATTAAACTACAAATTGATGCAATGATAGAGTAAAGCTGTATACCAACTAGTGATGTGCACCGGACATTTTTCGGGTTTTGGTTTTGGATTCGGTTCCGCGGCCGTGTTTTGGATTCGGACGCGTTTTGGCAAAACCTCACCGAAATTTTTTGGTCGGATTCGGGTGTGTTTTGGATTCGGGTGTTTTTTTACAAAAAACCCTAAAAAACAGCTTAAATCATAGAATTTGGGGGTCATTTTGATCCCATAGTTTTATTAACCTCAATAACCATAATTTCCACTCATTTCCAGTCTATTCTGCACACTGAACACCTCACAATATTATTTTTAGTCCTAAAATTTGCACCGAGGGCGCTGGATGGCTAAGCTAAGCGACACAAGTGGCCGACACAAACACCTGGCCCATCTAGGAGTGGCACTGCAGTGTCAGGCAGGATGGCACTTCAAAAAAATTGTCCCCAAACAGCACATGATGCAAAGAAAAAAAGAGGTGCACCAAGGTCGCTGTGTGACTAAGCTAAGCGACACAAGTGGCCGACACAAACACCTGGCCCATCTAGGAGTGGCACTGCAGTGTCAGGCAGGATGGCACTTCAAAAAAATTGTCCCCAAACAGCACATGATGCAAAGAAAAAAAGAGGCGCACCAAGGTCGCTGTGTGACTAAGCTAAGCGACACAAGTGGTTGACACAAACACCTGGCCCATCTAGGAGTGGCACTGCAGTGTCAGGCAGGATGGCACTTCAAAAAAATTGTCCCCAAACAGCACATGATGCAAAGAAAAGTTAAAGAAAAAAGAGGTGGAAGATGGAATTGTCCTTGGGCCCACCCACCCACCCTTATGTTGTATAAACAGGACATGCACACTTTAACGAACCCATCATTTCAGCAACAGGGTCTGCCACACGACTGTGACTGAAATGGCTTGTTGGTTTGGGCCCCCACCAAAAAAAGAAGCAATCAATCTCTCCTTGCACAAACTGGCTCTACAGAGGCAAGATGTCCACCTCATCATCATCCTCCGATTCCTCACCCCTTTCACTGTGTACATCCCCCTCCTCACAGATTATTAATTCGTCCCCACTGGAATCCACCATCTCAGGTCACTGTGTACTTTGTGGAGGCAATTGCTGCTGGTGAATGTCTCCACGGAGGAATTGATTATAATTCATTTTGATGAACATCATCTTCTCCACATTTTCTGGAAGTAACCTCGTACGCCGATTGCTGACAAGGTGAGCGGCTGCACTAAACACTCTTTCGGAGTACACACTGGAGGGAGGGCAACTTAGGTAGAATAAAGCCAGTTTGTGCAAGGGCCTCCAAATTGCCTCTTTTTCCTGCCAGTATACGTACGGACTGTCTGACGTGCCTACTTGGATGCGGTCACTCATATAATCCTCCACCATTCTTTCAATGGTGAGAGAATCATATGAAGTGACAGTAGACGACATGTCAGTAATCGTTGGCAGGTCCTTCAGTCCGGACCAGATGTCAGCACTCGCTCCAGACTGCCCTGCATCACCGCCAGCGGGTGGGCTCGAAATTCTTAGCCTTTTCCTCGCACCCCCAGTTGCGGGAGAATGTGAAGGAGGAGATGTTGACGAGTCACGTTCCGCTTGACTTGACAATTTTCTCACTAGCAGGTCTTTGAACCTCTGCAGACTTGTTTCTTTGTAAATGTGACCAACGCTCTACTTATATAAGTAATACTGGAGTGGCAGCAGTACGTGTGAGAGGTTAAACCCAGAAACCTACAGTATTTAAAGTTCAAACAGGATTTACACAACTGCGCCTACTTGCAAAATAAATTGTCAGTATAAGTGAAAGAACCACGGAATAATATGTAGTATGAAAAATACTGACGTTTATTTGTATATAAATAATATAGGGTCAAAATTTGCTTTTACCCAAATGTATGAAAAAAATGATAGTGATAATCATGAAGTTGGGCAAAGAATGATGATAAAGAAAAAAAATAATAATAATAAAAAAAAAAATATATATAATATAAAAAAAGAAAATGAAAAATATAAAGTGGAAATGAAAAAATTAGAAAAAATATGTCTAAGTCCCAAAATGTCTGGTGTGAGCAGAGTGTGGCGTCCCACCTCTTTTCCACCTTATTGTCGTTTTTTACTATCCGGTATCACAGTATAGATTGATATTTCTGGATTAGCAGGAATGTTGAATTCCACAGTTAGTCACAGTATCGCTGTGGGGTACCCCAATCTGGACAGTGGTGGGATGAGGTGATCAGGGTGAAGGTAAAATTAAATATCCCCGGACTCCCCGCTAACCTCCTCCGTCCTGTGCAGCAGGAGACGTCCGCAAACACAGACGTCTGCCAGTGTTCAAAACCGGAGGGACGCGGTCATGCCTCTGGGGGGAAGGTATCGACGACTTCTGGACCCACAAGGGGACTGTCCGCCGTGAACCTTCCCTCCTACGGGGTGTATTACCTTTTCTCCTGCGCTCGATCCCGTCACACACTTCCACTCCTTTCTTCTGTCGTCTCTCAGCCTGACGATCGGTGCTCCGCTCTCAGGTCTGTGTCCTCTCGGCCGTGCGGCTCCGTTTCTCCTCCACAGTGTCTCTTGCGAATCAGTTTGTTCCGTCCAGATATATTTCAAAATACTGTTGTTTTCTATAGATGATATGGAGAGTGGTGATGCAATGCTCAGTTCCTTCTCCAACGCGTATCGACCCGTTTGGGTCTTCCTCAGGGAGTCCTTATTCACCATCTTAGTTGAGGGCTTTTTATACCCATACTTGATTGTATCATCCCAAAAAGGGGTGTGTCCATACTACCTCTGTATAAGCTAAATGGATACAATGTGTGTTTGGATTTGTCACATAGTTAAACAGGCTTGTATAAGAAAACGATGATTGCTATTTGTGTCTGTGTGCAAAACCAAAGAAAAACAACTAATAATGTATATAACAAAATAAAATAAAATAGAATAAAATAAACATCTTGTATAATCTTCTTATGTTGATTCTGCAAATAATAAGTTTTAATACTAGAAATAAAAAAACTCTTTTTCTTCGTTTGTTTTAGAATCTTCTTATAAAATAGAATAGAATAAAATAAAACAAACGAAGAAAAAGAGTTTTTTTAAGTATGGGTATAAAAAGCCCTCAACTAAGATGGTGAATAAGGACTCCCTGAGGAAGACCCAAACGGGTCGATACGCGTTGGAGAAGGAACTGAGCATTGCATCACCACTCTCCATATCATCTATAGAAAACAACAGTATTTTGAAATATATCTGGACGGAACAAACTGATTCGCAAGAGACACTGTGGAGGAGAAACGGAGCCGCACGGCCGAGAGGACACAGACCTGAGAGCGGAGCACCGATCGTGGGCTGAGAGAAGACAGAAGAAAGGAGTGGAAGTGTGTGACGGGATCGAGCGCAGGAGAAAAGGTAATACACCCCGTAGGAGGGAAGGTTCACGGCGGACAGTCCCCTTGTGGGTCCAGAAGTCGTCGATACCTTCCCCCCAGAGGCATGACCGCGTCCCTCCGGTTTTGAACACTGGCAGACGTCTGTGTTTGCGGACGTCTCCTGCTGCACAGGACGGAGGAGGTTAGCGGGGAGTCCGGGGATATTTAATTTTACCTTCACCCTGATCACCTCATCCCACCACTGTCCAGATTGGGGTACCCCACAGCGATACTGTGACTAACTGTAAAATTCAACATTCCTGCTAATCCAGAAATATCAATCTATACTGTGATACCGGATAGTAAAAAACGACAATAAGGTGGAAAAGAGGTGGGACGCCACACTCTGCTCACACCAGACATTTTGGGACTTAGACATATTTTTTCTAATTTTTTCATTTCCACTTTATATTTTTCATTTTCTTTTTTTATATTATATATATTTTTTTTTTTTTAATTATTATTTTTTATTTTTCTTTATCATCATTCTTTGCCCAACTTCATGATTATCACTATCATTTTTTTCATACATTTGGGTAAAAGCAAATTTTGACCCTATATTATTTACATACAAATAAACGTCAGTATTTTTCATACTACATATTATTCCGTGGTTCTTTCACTTATACTGACAATTTATTTTGCAAGTAGGCACAGTTGTGTAAATCCTGTTTGAACTCTGCAGACTTGTGTCTGCCGGAAAGAGAGATACAACGTAGGTTTTAAATCTAGGATCGAGCACGGTGGCCAAAATGTAGTGCTCTGATTTCAACAGATTGACCACCCGTGAATCCTGGTTAAGCGAATTAAGGGCTCCATCCACAAGTCCCATATGCCTAGCGGAATCGCTCTGTTTTAGCTCTTCCTTCAATGTCTCCAGCTTCTTCTGCAAAAGCCTGATGAGGGGAATGACCTGACTCAGGCTGGCAGTGTCTGAACTGACTTCATGTGTGGCAAGTTCAAAGGGTTGCAGAACCTTGCACAACGTTGAAATCATTCTCCACTGCGCTTGAGTCAGGTGCATTCCCCCTCCTTTGCCTATATCGTGGCCAGATGTATAGGCTTGAATGGCCTTTTGCTGCTCCTCCATCCTCTGTAGCATATAGAGGGTAGAATTCCACCTCGTTACCACCTCTTGCTTCAGATGATGGCAGGGCAGGTTCAGGAATGTTTGGTGGTGCTCCAGTCTTCTGTACGCGGTGGCTGAATGCCGAAAGTGGCCTGAAATTCTTCGGGCCACCGACAGCATCTCTTGCACGCCCCTGTAGTTTTATAAATAATTCTGCACCACCAAATTCAATGTATGTGCAAAACATGGGACGTGCTGGAATTTGCCAGATGTAATGCACGCACAATATTGGTTGCGCTGTCCGATGTCACAAATCCCCAGGAGAGTCCAATTGGGGTAAGCCATTCTGCGATGATCTTCCTGTTTCCGTAAGAGGTTGTCAGCTGTGTGCCTCTTCTGGAAAGCGGTGATACAAAGCGTAGCCTGGCTAGGAACGAGTTGGCGTTTACGAGATGCTGCTACTGGTGCCGCTGCTGCTGTTCTTGCTGCGGGAGGCAATACATCTACCCAGTGGGCTGTCACAGTCATATAGTCCTGAGTCTCACCTGCTCCACTTGTCCACATGTCCGTGGTTAAGTGGACATTGGGTACAACTGCATTTTTTAGGACACTGGTGAGTCTTTTTCTGAGGTCTGTGTACATTTTCGGTATCGCCTGCCTAGAGAAATGGAACCTAGATGGTATTTGGTACCGGGGACACAGTACCTCAATCAAGTCTCTAGTTGCCTCTGAATTAACGGTGGATACCGGAACCACATTTCTCACCGCCCAGGCTGCCAAGGCCTGAGTTATCTGCTTTGCAGCAGGATGACTGCTGTGATATTTCATCTTCCTCGCAAAGGACTGTTGGACAGTCAATTGCTTACTGGAAGTAGTACAAGTGGTCTTTCGACTTCCCCTCTGGGATGACGATCGACTCCCAGCAGCTACAACAGCAGCGCCAGCAGCAGTAGGCGTTACACTCAAGGATGCATTGGAGGAATCCCAGGCAGGAGAGGACTCGTCAGACTTGCCAGTGACATGGCCTGCAGGACTATTGGCTTTCCTGGGTAAGGAGGAAATTGACACTGAGGGAGTTGGTGGTGCTGTTTGCAGGAGCTTGGTTACAAGAGGAAGGGATTTAGTGGTCAGTGGACTGCTTCCGCTGTCACCCAAAGTTTTTGAACTTGTCACTGACTTATGATGAATGCGCTGCAGGTGACGTATAACGGAGGATGTTCCGAGGTGGTTAACGTCCTTACCCCTACTTATTACAGCTTGACAAAGGCAACACACGGCTTGACACCTGTTGTCCGCATTTGTGTTGAAATAATTCCACACCGAAGAGCTGATTTTTTTTGTATTTTGACCAGGCATGTCAATGGCCATATTCGTCCCACGGACAACAGGTGTCTCCCCGGGTGCCTGACTTAAACAAAGCACCTCACCATCAGAATCCTCCTTGTCAATTTCCTCCCCAGCGCCAGCAACACCCATATCCTCATCCTGGTGTACTTCAACAGTGACATCTTCAAATTGACTATCAGGAACTGGACTGCGGGTGCTCCTTCCAGCACTTGCAGGGGGCGTGCAAATGGTGGAAGGCGCAAGCTCTTCCCGTCCAGTGTTGGGAAGGTCAGGCATCGCAACCGACACAATTGGACTCTCCTTGGGTATTTGTGATTTACAAGAACGCACAGTTCTTTGCTGTCCTTTTGCCATCTTAACTCTTTTAAGTTTTCTAGCAGGAGGATGAGTGCTTCCATCCTCATGTGAATCTGAACCACTAGCCATGAACATAGGCCAGGGCCTCAGCCGTTCCTTGCCACTCCGTGTCGTAAATGGCATATTGGCAAGTTTACGCTTCTCCTCAGACGCTTTTAATTTTGATTTTTGGGTCATTTTACTGAACTTTTGTTTTTTGGATTTTACATGCTCTCTACTATGACATTGATCATCGGCCTTGGCAGACGATGTTGATGGCATTTCATCGTCTCGGCCATGACTAGTGGCAGCAGCTTCAGCACGAGGTGGAAGTGGATCTTGATCTTTCCCTTTTTTAACCTCCACATTTTTGTTCTCCATTTTTTAATGTGTGGAATTATATGCCAGTAACTATCAATAGCAATGGCCTACTACTATATATACTGCGCACAACTGAAATGCACCACAGGTATGGATGGATAGTATACTTGATGACACAGAGGTCGGTAGAGCAGTGTCCTTCCGTACCGTACTGCTATATATACTGGTGGTCACTGTGTAAGCTAACTGCAAAACTAAAATGCACCACAGGTATAGAATGTAGATGGATAGTATACTTAATGACACAGAGGTAGGTACAGCAGTGGCCTTCCGTACCGTACTGCTATATATAGTATACTGGTGGTCACTGTGTCAGCAAACTGCAAAACTAAAATGCACCACAGGTATAGAATGTAGATGGATAGTATACTTAATGACGACACAGAGGTAGGTACAGCAGTGGCCTTCCATACCGTACTGCTATATATAGTATACTGGTGGTCACTGTGTCAGCAAACTGCAAAACTAAAATGCACCACAGGTATAGAATGTAGATGGATAGTATACTTAATGACGACACAGAGGTAGGTACAGCAGTGGCCTTCTGTACAGTACTGCTATATATAGTATACTGGTGGTCACTGTGTCAGCAAACTGCAAAACTAAAATAAAATGCAAAAACACTCTTTTGAAGCCTTTAAGTTGCGCTTTAAAGTCACACGGCAGCCTTAGGTGCTCTCAATTCCCAAAGGTACCCCTCCTAAAGTACCTTAGTTTTTAAACAGACAAAAATACGTGTAGTGGGTAAAGGTGTTCCTTAGCCGCCCAGTACAATGAATGTCACGTGAGTTTGACACAAATGGAACAAAATGTATAGAATAATACAACCCTTAATTTGCAGGGATATTCCGAACATCAAAAGGAAAATGGATCCGTCCTCATTTAGTGATTTTTCATAGAAGCAAGGCGATATGCAAGAGAAAAATCATAACATGTGTAGTAAAGTTTTTTTGGGTTTAATACACATACAAAATCATCAAGACATCATAAAAATACATAAAATTATCCAAAACAAAATCAGCTGTAGGTGGATAGCCAGAATAATTACCAGCATGTGAGAGAACTGTTTTTAGGCAGCTCTCAAAACAGCAGTGTGGAATGTACAGTCACCAAGCGTCTCTCCGGAAAAGGCCACTGGAACTGGTTTGGTAATCAAATCGGCTGTCCAGATGTTCACACGCCAACAGCTTTGGAGTCCATAAACTGTCCCTTAAATACCGACGCGTTTCTACCTGCGATGCTGCGGGTCTTTCTCAAGGTAGAATCGCCTTGCTTCTATGAAAAATCACTAAATGAGGACGGATCCATTTTCCTTTTGATGCTCGGAATATCCCTGCAAATTAAGGGTTGTATTATTCTATACATTTTGTTCCATTTGTGTCAAACTCACGTGACATTCATTGTACTGGGCGCATAAGGAACACCTTTTCCCACTACCCGTATTTTTGCAAAACTAAAATGCACCACAGGTATAGAATGTAGATGGATAGTATACTTTATGATGACACAGAGGTAGGTACAGCAGTGGCCTTCCGTACCGTACTGCTATATATAGTATACTGGTGGTCACTGTGTCAGCAAACTGCAAAACTAAAATGCACCACAGGTATAGAATGTAGATGGATAGTATACTTAATGACGACACAGAGGTAGGTACAGCAGTGGCCTTCCGTACCGTACTGCTATATATACTGGTGGTCACTGTGTCAGCAAACTGCACAACTGAAATGCACCACAGGTATAGAATGTAGATGGATAGTATACTTAATGACGACACAGAGGTAGGTATAGCAGTGGCCTACTGTACCGTAATGCTATATATTATATACTGGTGGTCACTGGTCAGCAAAACTCTGCACTGTACTCCTCCTATATAATATTATACTGGTGGTCCCCAGTCCCCACAATAAAGCAGCACACTGAGCACAGATATGGAGTGTTTTTCAGGCAGACAACGTATACTGGTGGTCACTGTCAGCAAAACTCTGCACTGTACTCCTGCTATATAATACAGCTGCTCCCCAGTCCCCACAATTAAGCAGTGTGAGCACAGATATATGCAGTACACTGAGTACAGATATGGAGCATTTTTTTCAGGCAGAGAACGGATAACTGGTGGTCACTGATCAGCAAAACTCTGCACTGTACTCCTCTTATATTATACAGCTGCTCCCCAGCCCTCCCCACAATTAAGCAATAAAGCACAATCAAGTTCAACAATAACGGAGAGGACGCCAGCCACGTCCTCTCCCTAACATTTCCAATGCACGAGTGAAAATGGCGGCGACGCGCGGCTGCTTATATAGAATCCGAATCTCGCGAGAATCCGACAGCGGGATGATGACGTTCGGGCGTGCTCGGGTTAACCGAGCCATTCGGGAGACTCCGAGTATGCCACGGACCCGTGTAAAATGGGTGAAGTTCGGGGGGGTTTGGTTTCCGATAAACCGAACCCGCTCATCACTAATACCAACAGGACATACTGTATAGTTAAAGAACTGGAGCTGTTACAGTAATTATAGGAAGCAGATACCTAAAAAGAAAAACATAACAGTTCATAGGAATTAAAAGATAAGGTAAAAAATACCCAAAGGTATTCGGGCGCTGTGAGGCGAGTTGCTTGGCTAAGCAGCAGCCAATATTACGGGGAAGTCACTCCCTAGAGGAAAACTGCAAGAAAGAAGGAGGCTGCGCTGTCAGAGGAAAGAACAATGTCAATCACTGAATGTATAATTTAAAACAATTTATTAAAAAGCAATAATTCATTAAAAAAAAACAGTGTTCTGTGCAAGATAATATGCCAAATATATGCAAAAAATTGATTTTACCAGTTATATACAAGAGTTGGAGTTTACCCAAGGTATTGGTACAGGACTGATGGTTTATATTCTATAGGATCCGTTCCACATTTTGCCCATGAATGATACGTCCAGTTATAATCCACTATGGAGAGTCTCTTTTAGATGGTAATAAAGAGAGTCCATGAAAAAGTTCCATATGCCGCTAGAGGGTTCCTACTTACTCTTCCTACTTACCCTTTGGAACAGGACATCTTTGAATTGGACCCGAACCAGCCCAAACCGTTGACCAGCTATCCAGAGGAGTCCTAGAGAGGCACCATTCTATCTCCGCACTGCATGAGGTATTCGCCATTTATGGGACATTGCATTAACCCTCTAGCAGCATATGGAACTTTTTCATGGACTCTCTTTATTACCATCTAAAAGGGACTCTCCATAGTGGATTATAGAATATAAACCATCAGTCCTGTACCAATACCTTGGGTAAACTCCAACTCTTGCATATAACTGGTAAAATCCATTTTTTGCATATATTTGGCATATTATCTTGCACAGAACATTGTTTTTTTTTAATGAATTATTGCTTCTTAATAAATTGTTTTAAATTATACATTCAGTGATTGACATTGTTCTTTCCTCTGACAGCGCAGCCTCCTTCTTTCTTGCAGTTCATAGGAATAAGAAGCGCAATGATACAGATGCTGTCCAGATTTGGTGGCTACAAGCCGGACTGGTAAAGCAACAGAGTCTAGTTGTCCAAAAGGGTAATGGATTTAAGTGTGGCTAGGGCAGTGGTACTCGTTCATATAAGGGAGAAGGCTGTTTTTTTTTTATTCAAGCCAAGTGGATGTATGGTATTTAAATTGTAGATCCTTTTCGTTTCCATCCGCAAAAGTTGGCCAGCCCTGTCGCTCCTCGTATAGACTTGGTAATATAATAGATGATGATGTGCTTAAAGTTTGGAAGGGAGTGGCCGGCTGATAGAAAATGTTGGGCTACTGGTTGGTCAAACGGAGAGACTGCCAGGGCTGCCTTGATTACGGACCTGTGGAGGGCCATGCATTCCCTTACGCTTCTGGTGGTTTTTCCCACATAGTGTAGGTTGCAGGGACACTTAATCAGATAAATGAGGAGGTACAGGTAACTATATGCTTAATGTTCAACAACTTATCAGTGTGAGGATGTTTGAGCAAAGCACACACTAGCATGTGATTGCAAGTGGTGCAACCTAGGCAACTGTAGCAGCTGTTTTTCTTGGATAAGAAGCTTTCTGGCTTGGCATTAGTTTTAGACATGTCAGTAATGTCTGTATGTACTACAAGGTCTTTGATATTGCATCCTCTTCTTTAACATGCCATGGGTCTTTTGTCTCGAAAGCACTCCAGTTTCTTGTCTGATGAGACCAGGAGCCAGAGGGCTCTGAGAAGAATTGGGCTGGCCATATTGTAAGCACTAGTCCATGGAATGACTTGGGCTGTGTTTTGAAGCTTTGATTGCAGAAGCAATGCACGTTGCATCTTTGCGTCTTCAGCGTCTTGAGGTCATATCCTCTGGTCGCAAATTTATTTACAACATTATCCAGTTCGTCTTGTAGCCTAGATGGTTCATTATTAATCCTGGCTACCCTGATTATCTGGGACTTGGGTAAGCCATTCTTCAAGGCCCGGGAGTGGTGGATGTTGGCTCTCAAGAGTGTATTTTTGTTGGTAGGCTTCAAATACACTTCAGTTGTCAATTTGCCTTCCACAATGGAAACAAGTACATTGAGGTAATGTAGAGATTAAAAGGAATGTTGGAAACTGATCCTAATTGGTGACACTCTGCGATTGATGGACTCGCACAGTTGGATCAATTTTTCCTCAACTCCAATCCACAGTAGGAAGAGGTCATCAGTATATCATGCAAATAATGCTATGTGACCCTTGGTAGATGGATCCTGCATAAACATCTGTTCTTCGTATAACAAGAAAATGTCGGCAAATGAGGGGGCCACATTGCTCCCCATCGCGCATCCCATGTGCTGCAGGTAGAATTTACCATCAAAGAGGAAGTACTTGCAACTAGTTTCTTTCTCTGTTGTTTGTCTACTCACCTTTAAAAAGAGACGCGTGTGGCCTTGAAACGTCTGTGTTTTGTATGTTGTTCATCTAATACATTTCACTATTTGAAACAAGTTTGTTCATCTGTATATATATTTGTCTGATAGGCACACTCCAGAAGGTGTCTACTGGACAAAATGAATTGGTTGGCCTCACTTATGTTTATTCGAGCTATGTCCAATCCAGAGTCCAGGTATTAAGATGCATGTCTGGTGTTAGAGCATCCAAAGGTTCATGGAACCTTGGGGGGAATTCAGAACTGATCATAGCAGTAAATTTGTTAGCAGTTGGGTAAACCATGTGCACTGCAGGTGTGGCAGATATAAAATTTGCAAAGAGAGTTAGAGTTGGGTGGGTTATTTTGTTTCTGTGCAGGGTTAATACTGGCTGCTTTATTTTTGCACTGCAATAAAGATTTCAGATTGAACACAACCCACCCAAATCTAGCTCTTTCTGCACATGTTATATCTGTCCCCCTGCAGTGCACATGGGGCCTAATTCTGATCTTGATCGCAGCAGCAAATTTGTTTCGCAGTTGGGCAAAACCATGTGCACTGCAGGTGGGGGCAGATATAACATTTTCAGAGAGAGTTAGATTTGGGTGGGGTGTGTTCAAACTGAAATCTAAATTGCAGTGTAAAAATAAATCAGCCAGTATTTACCATACACAGAAACGAAATAAGCCACCCAAATCTAACTCTCTCTGCAAATGTTATATCTGCCCCCCCCTGCAGTGCACATGGTTTTGCTCATTTGCTAACAAACTTGCTGCTGCAATCAACTCAGAATTACCCCCATGGTTTGCCCAACTGCTGACAAATTTGCTGGATTAACCTCCCCCTTGTTTATTTAGATAAGCCTATTGTCAACCATTCCCATGTGAGCACATTTTAATTATGTGAAAAACAAATTATTGTATACTTTTTTACAATACGGAAACATTTCTATGATTGATCTGCAGCACTGCTAGAAACTCTATTAAATATTTTACAAAACTGGTATTATTTGTTTTTAATATGGCTATTTTCTCCTAACGCTGGATTCTATGTATAATTTAATATGAGTAGTATCCAACAAAGTTCTTCAAGTTGGTGAGTTGTTCTTATTGGGGTATTGGGACTGGAAAACAATTAGCCTGATTTTCTCTTGAATTTCAAGTTCATGGCGCAGTGTGCAATGTATTAAAAATGAATTCACAAGAATAGAACTAACCCATTACTTAATCAATTCAAACTCTATGCCTCCACAGGTGGAACAGAATAGAATCAGTGGCGTAATCCATTCTAACACCATGGGACCTGTATTGTTCCTTGCTGAAAATGAAAAGAAAATGGGATTCAGTCTACATCCAGGAAAGGAAACCACGTGAAAAGAAATTCAATTTAATTCTTTATTAAACAGATTCAATCAAATTTTATTAAAACAACGTTGTGGAAAAGATTGCCACTTTGAGCAAAGGGCAGATAGATCCCATGTGAACAAAACATCAATTCTGGGAATTATTCAGGATCTTAGGTAAATGGCTAGGATTTTATACATCTCAGCTATTAACAATCTCAGTGCCACTGTTTTCCTTTTAAAATTTATGATGTATACAGTGTTTGTGCTTCATTCTCTCATTTTATTAAGAATATGGGTACAGATTGATTAAATGGAAGGCATATTGTATCTCCACTGTGAGTAAATATGACTCACAAGAGGTTTACGCATCTTTACAAGTATTCCAAATTACATTTAATGTAAATATAACCTAACTCATAACCATAAAGATGCATAACATACAAATGACTGGACGCAGCAATGGTAAAAATTTGGTCAAACCTTTGGAAACTAATTTTTTAAAGGTTTGGTCGCATTTCTCATATCTACCAAGCTCCGGAATCCAATACATTCCAGAGATTGGACCTGGTAGATGGCATTGCCTATTAGAAGCCCCTGGGCTTCTTATTGCAATGTGCACTGAGAGGATCCCTCCCAGTATCTCCTGTAGCACGTCCGCCATCCGATGCATGCGCAGAAGTACTCTGTGGTCAAAAACTTGGATATCCCCACACCAAATAGGATAGCTCTTATCAGGAGAGCTGTCCTTTGCTTAAGTCTTCTTGCATATGGTGTTACTAAATGGCAGTATGTTCAGTAAGATCAGTGGCAGTATGCAAAAATGTGATGCCTGATGTATAACACCCAAATGTTTTATGCTTTCTTTTATTTATTGGATGCATTTACACTCTGAAAAATAGTATGTGATCCTAGGATAACACAAGGTTTTAAACAAGCCTCAGAAGCTCCACTACACCTTGCCCAGCATCAGAATTATCCTGAGCATACAGCATGTTGCCTATTTTACTGTTGCTACTAATTATGCCCCCTGCAAGTTTCATGTGTGTTTATGTTTGTAGATTCCTGTTCATAATGTTTGTAACCATCTGGAGCTGTTATAGGACCAGAGTGTAGTACCCAGAACCCATCTCAATTATTCTCCTGAATCTGAGACCAGAAGGGACCCAGAATATTCTGGTACTAGCAAATAATACCTGATAGAGTGAACACATGTGGACAGCAGGTGCAGTGCAAGAGTCAAGAATGTCACCAGGCTATCTTGTAATGATGAATGTATTTGGATACAGACCTCCATTCCATCAGCATGAAATATTTTTAATGGTTGCAAATAATAATTTACTTTCACACATTCAGCATAGACTTATACACACATCTCTCAGCAGTATTTAACCCTTCCATTGGTTGGTTTGTAAATAATGGGACAGATCCAATTAGCCACAGTTAAAGCTCTGAGCTGTTCAACTATTATGCAAACTCCCTGCATGGTAAACGTTCAGTTACAGTAACACATGTTAACCCATAGAGTCCAACTTAAAGTGCAGGGTAGTGGCACATGGGGGTAATTCAGAATTGATCGTAGATGCGCCCCCTCCCAACCCACGACCACCTCTGCCTGTCAATCAGGCAGAGGTGATCGCAGGCCAGAGATGCTGATAGCATCTCACTGGGCTCCCGGGGTGCGCAAGCGCAGTGCGCCCTCAGCACACACGCAGTCCACAAAAAAATTCAGACTGCTATCACTGCCGCTGCTGTGATTCAGTCTGAATTGGCCCCCATAATAGAATAGGATTCCAACTTACCTGGCGTGGTATTTTGGGACACAACTGCAGTCAGCTGGGCTTTCAGTGACATGGTTGCATTTTATGCAACGGTGTCTGATGCTCTGTCACCAGAATGGATCTTATTTTCAAATATCTCAACCAGGATTCCTCCACTGGTCCTCTGTAGGGGTGTCTCTGTGCAGGAACTTTCTATATCACATTACAGTGTCTTCCACATTTTAAGCCCTACCATTAAAGATATTAAACTAAGGACAGCCTTCCACACATACCTGAGTAGCAAATTGCTACCTTGCTGTGTACTGGTCCCCATTTTTGTCCTAAGTCCAATATTGTTCTGTTGGTTAGAAGAACTTGCTGCTTGCAATTTTCACCTTTGCAATTTCCAAAGCTGCTGGTCGCTGATGTTGAGACATTCTGTGGGCTTGAGTGATTCAAGAGGGTGTGGTCAAATCCAGGAGACATGGACACTTCCTCTCCGAAAAAGTTTAGGGGAAATATATAAGCACTCCTCCGTGAAGTGGTGCCTTGTGCAATGGAAAGGGAAATTCCTCCTCCTCCACAGCTCACCGGGCCCCTCAGACAACACTCTGGGTAATTTGTACTTGCCCCCCACCTCCTTAGTGCCCCTGCTGCTGATGAATGGAAGGACATTGCAGACTGCAGACAAGGCTGATCATTGATCAGTGAAGCAGTCACGGCCTATCCTGTTTCTTGCTTCCTCACTAAGCTACACGTTTTTTGCATAATTGCAGGGTCGCAGTTGTTGCAGGAACATTTCCATGGTATCAGTACACTGCAGAACACTGCTAACTACATACTAGTAACCGGAGCCTCTCCTTTTTTTATTGCTGTTTTGCAAAATTCACTCCTTTTAACTTCATAAGCATGTTAACTTTTTTCCTGGGACCTTAGTAATATTGTACTTACCTAACCACCAACTTGTTTAGGACCATTTTATCTAGGAGATTTCAGATAATATCCCACAGCTAGCAAACGTCTCACCACCACATAACAATAATGTTGAGGTCTGTACTTTGATTTGGTCATTTGAACACTTTTGAAAACTTTGATTCTTTGTTTCCCAGGCATTCATTTCAAGATTTGGGAAAATACTTAGGATTACTGGATGATCCAATTTCTGAAAGTAAGGTGTGTACACACGGTGAGATTTTTTCTTGAGATTTTGACTATATAGTCAAAAACGCAAGAAAAGTTAGTGCAAATCGCAAGGTGAAAGTCACCTTGCGATCCCGATGCGCGGCCCCGCCAGGTCGGCATCGCAAGAAAAGATAGACTGTGCAGGCAAGTCAATCCTTGCTAGATCGGTGTACTATCTAGTTCATCTCACATGTCAATGACATCTCACATAAGACAAAATCTCACATAAGCCAAAATCGTAAGCACACATAGTCCATATCTCAAGAAAAGTTAGTCAAAATCTGTCCTATCTGGGCTCCGGGGAGTTCAAGGGAAATCGCAAGTAAAAATCGAACATAGCAAGGATCTCACCGTGTGTACACACCCTTAACTTGTCAGACAGTTGACCTCACATTTTCCTCAAATTCTGGAATAATTGACTAGCTCATGCCTCATGTTTTCTGTCTGTTTCCCCTCCCCCTGGATTGTAAGCTCCCAGGTGCAGCGTCCTCCTCCATACTGTTCTCTCATCCCTCTTCTCCTTCACTCTAATTACTGCCCTCACCCACACACTGTCCATCTTCCAGAATACTGCCCGCTTGTAGCCGCTCATCCCTTACGTCTGTTCTCTAATGAATAGTCTTGCCATCGCTATCAATGACATGTCCCTACCTTAGCCACTCACCTGCTTACCTGCTGTATTGTGTACTGAGATCTGTGGTGCTAATCGCTACTTGTGTCCTGTTTATGTTTTCGCTACTGCAATGTTCTGTCTTACTGTTTGCTTTGTACGGCACTGTGGACCACTTGTGGCCCCATGTAAATAAAGAATAACAATAATAATAATAATAATAATAATAATAATAATATAAGTGTCAGGAACTGGTACAGGATCCGGAATTTGGGATCAGGTACCAAGTGGTTGACGTTACCCAGAACAGAGGCGCGGAGTCTAACACGCCGGGAGGTTTTCACCAAGGAACCCCGCAAGAGGATATGGGTTTCGCGGCTCCCGATGTGCAGGTTGCGGCCCCATGTCTGGGTCACTTTATACCTGAACTGGACTAGAGTTATGGCAGAAGTGTTGTATGATAGTCCAGATGTATATGACAAACCACAGGGGTACGCAGGAACAAACAGGAACTGGAGAAGGTGGCAGGGTGTGCACGGCCAGATGTTATACTGGGGCCGTGGAGATGGAACAACAGCAGGAACTCTAGGAGAGACACAGGAGGTAGTGGTACACAGATGGACTGGGGTGCAGACACTTGGAGACAGGGTAACGGTAGTCAGCAGACTAAGTTCATCAGTAAGATGGTGAAGCTGGAACTCAATGCAGGAACAAGGCAAAAACCAATGGACAGATGAACTGAGACCAGAGAGGAACCAGAGAGCAGAACACCGTATGGAGTAGCTATAACTGGCAAGGCATCTTGGGATTGAGAGGCTTAAAAGAACAGACTGGACCAATCATCTGTGAGCACCAGACAGGCCCCTAGTAATTGATATATCATGCAGCTGCAGTGCAGACTGAGCAGGCTGGCAAGCTGAATAGTAGGTTTCAGGTAACCAGCTGTAATTACAGAATGCAGACACCTGCGGAGTCAGTTGCTGAATGCGGGAGCTGAGGCACTGGGAGACAACTATGCAAGAGCTAGCTGTGACCTGTAGTTCCACAAACTGAGGCAAGGGTAAATCAAAAGAATAACTAGCAAAACATGAGTAATATGCTCAGGATTATAACAGTACTCCCCCCTTGAAGAGGGGTTAAGAACCCCTAGAACCAGGCTTATCTGGAAATTCATGGAAGAAAGACTTCTTAAGTCTGGGTGCATGAAGAAACCTCTCTGGTACCCAAGTTCTTTCTTCCGGACCGTAACCCTTCCAATGTACGAGGAAATGAACTTGACCCCTCCTGAACTCGGCATCCAGAATCTTTTCCACAACAAACTCCTGGTGACCTTGAACCAACACAGCGGCAGGCCTTCTGGAAGGAGATCTTCTAAATCTCTGGGACACAAATGCTGGTTTCAACAAGGAACAGTGAAAAGTGTTATTGATCTTAAGTGATTTTGGTAAAAGGAGTCGAAAGGCTATTGGATTAATATGTCTAATAATACAGAATGGACCAATGAACCAAGGCCCAAATTTTTGAGAGGGCTGGCGTAACTTGATATTTCAAGTTGACAGCTACACCATGTCACCCACTTTAAAAGTACAAGGTCTTCGTCGTCTGTCAGCAAATTTCTTGGAACGAACAGAGACTTTGTTGAGTGCTAGATGTACTCTACTCCAAATTTTCCTCAGATGAGCTACAGGATCAAGGGAAGAAGTCTGTTGCTGCAGGATGTCAAAAGCGTTAGACCTAGGATGGAAACCCGAGAGACAAAAGAAGGGTGACATGGGTGAAGAAATTCAGCAAATGCCAGATGGTACACCCAATCATTATGGTACTTGGAAACATAACAACGGAGATACTGTTCAAGAGACTGGTTCACTCGCTCAGTCTGTCCATTGGATTGTGGATGATAACCAGAGGACAGACTAAGATTAATATCCAAGGCTGAACAGAAAGCTCACCAGAATCGAGCAATAAATGGAGTTCCCCTGTCGGAGACGATGTCCTGTGGTAATCCATGTAATTTAAAGATATGTTGGATAAACAAGGTTGCCAATTCTCTGGCACTGGGGAGCTTGCAAAGAGGAACAAAGTGAGCCATCTTACTGAACCGGTCTACCACAACCCAAATGGTATTGTACCCTGATGATTTAGGACGACAAAGTCCACAGAAATGTGGGAGCAAGGTCTTGAGGAAACCGCATGAGGCAGAAGATGTCCCATGGGAGCTTTACGAGCAGTTTTATGTTGAGCACATATCTCACAAGGAAGAATGAACTCTCTAACGTCTTGGCACATGGAAGGCCACCAAACTGAATGAGACAATAAATCCAGAGTCTTAGAAATCCCTGGATGCCTAGAGACTCTTTTTACATGAAATTCAGATAAAACTGGTGTCCTGTACTCTATAGGGACAAAGAGGAGTCCTGAGGAAGTCCCCATGGGTGCGAGAGACTGTTTGGCTTGAATCTGGGAGACTAAATCTTGAGCAAGACCAGGGGGTTTATTTACTAATATTCGTGTTTGAGTCGATTTGTGTAGTGTTTAAACTCATTTTTTATCGGGTGCATTTTCATGTAACTTTTTGAATCTATGGTGGTCATTCCGAGTTGTTCGCTCGCTGCCGATTTTCGCAATGCAGCGATCAAGTGAAAAAATGGCAAAAATGCGCATGCGCATGGTACGCAGTGCTCATGCGCTAAGTACCTTCACACAAAACTTTGTAGATTTACACAAGCTCGAGCGATGTTTTTTCATCACTCGAGTGATCGTAGTATGATTGACAGGAAGTGGGTGTTCCTGGGCGGAAACTGGCCGTTTTCAGGGAGTGTGCTAAAAAACGCAGGCATTCCAGGTAAAAACGCAGGAGTGGCTAGAGAAATTGGGGAGTGGCTGGCCGAACGCAGGGCGTGTTTGTGACGTCAAACCAGGAACTGAACGGACTGAGGTGATCGCAGTCTAGGACTAGGTCTGGAGCTACTCAGAAACTGCAGGGAATTATTTAGTAGCAGTTCTGCTAATCTTTCGTTCGCTATTCTGCTAAACTAAGATACACTCCCAGAGGGCGGCGGCCTAGCGTTTGCAATGCTGCTAAAAGCAGCTTGCGAGCGAACAACTCAGAATGAGGGCCTATATACGCTAATTTAAAAGCTGTCGAGTTATTGGTTTTCATATTTTCCAATGTCGATGGCAGTCGTATTTTTTAGGCCCATTTTCGGCCGTCAATGACGTTTGCGTTCATGTTTTTGATGTTTTGACTTGATTTTTTCAATGTTAAACGTGGCAGGGTTTTTTAACAACCACAGACGTATTTTCTGCAGTTTCTTCAGTACCACCACTCCAAATTTTGGACACACCTCCAAGATGCCAACCACACTCCCCTCATCTTGATTGTGAGTAAGAATCTCTTTTTCAAAAAACAATATTAGTCATTTTGTAATAATCCATTTAATTATACTCAAATTTGTCAACCAGCAAAATCAGTACTACTTACCGAAGTCACAAAAACATCAAATGGATTCCAAACAAAAATGCCTTGTCTACGTCCACTAACGATATGTATGTCCACTTTAGGCATACAGTAGCAGATTGTCTGTAAGATGCTGCAACATAAACACGTGTAAGCTTCTCAAATAGTAAGGTTGTAATCCTCAGTTTAACATGTGTGTTTTAAATAACATTGCCACCAACATGCCAAAACATTACTAAACTAAACTAAAAGGCTACACATTATGCTTAAAAAATGTGTTTTTATGGTGGAGTATGTCTGATCTACCATACAACTCATGTGCTTGCTTTCACAATGAAGTAACCCAACACATTTGCCACAAACAGGCATATGTATGTATTTAAGTTATGAGTGATGATATTGCTATGCAGGAAAATAAGAATTTACTCACCGGTAATTCTATTTCTCGTAGTCCGTAGTGGATGCTGGGAACTCCGTAAGGACCATGGGGAATAGACGGGCTCCAAAGGAGACTGGGCACTCTAAAAAAAAGATTAGGTACTATCTGGTGTGCACTGGCTCCTCCCTCTATGCCCCTTCTCCAGACCTCAGTTAGGGAAACTGTGCCCGGAAGAGCTGACATTACAAGGAAAGGAAATTTTGAATCCAGGGTAAGACTCATACCAGCCACACCAATCACACCGTACAACTTGTGATAACCTTACCAAGTTAACAGTATGAACAGCAACTGAGCCTCACTAAATGGATGGCTCATAACAATAACCCTTAGTTAAGCAATAACTATATACACGTATTGCAGAGAGTCCGCACTTGGGACGGGGGCCCAGCATCCACTACGGACTACGAGAAATAGAATTACCGGTGAGTAAATTCTTATTTTCTCTGACGTCCTAGTGGATGCTGGGAACTCCGTAAAGACCATGGGGATTATACCAAAGCTCCCAAACGGGCGGGAGAGTGCGGATGACTCTGCAGCACCGAATGAGCAAACACAAGGTCCTCCTCAGCCAGGGTATCAAACTTGTAGAACTTTGCAAAGGTGTTTGAACCCGACCAAGTAGCAGCTCGGCAAAGCTGTAATGCCGAGACCCCTCGGGCAGCCGCCCAAGAAGAGCCCACCTTCCTCGTGGAATGGGCTTTTACCGATTTTGGATGCGGCAATCCAGCCGCAGAATGAGCCTGCTGAATCGTGCTACAGATCCAGCAAGCAATAGTTTGCTTTGAAGCAGGAGCACCCAGCTTGTTGGGTGCATGCAAGATAAACAGCGAGTCAGTCTTCCTGACTCCAGCCGTTCTGGAAACATATATCTTCAAAGCCCTGACTACGTCCAGCAACTTGGAATCCTCCAAGTCCCTAGTAGCCGCAGGCACCACAATAGGTTGGTTCAAATGAAACGATGACACCACCTTTGGGAGAAATTGGGGACGAGTCCTCAATTCTGCCCTGTCCATATGGAAGTTCAGATATGGGCTTTTACATGACAAAGCCGCCAATTCCGATACACGCCTAGCCGATGCCAAGGCCAACAGCATGACCACTTTCCATGTGAGATATTTTAGTTCCACGGTTTTAAGTGGCTCAAACCAGTGTGATTTCAGGAAATCCAACACAACGTTAAGATCCCAGGGTGCCACTGGTGGCACAAAAGGGGGCTGGATATGCAGCACTCCCTTTACAAAAGTCTGAACCTCAGGCAGTGAAGCCAGTTCTCTTTGAAAGAAAATGGATAGGGCCGAAATCTGGACCTTTATGGACCCCAATTTTAGGCCCATAGTCACCCCTGACTGTAGGAAGTGCAGGAATCAACCCAGCTGGAATTCCTCCGTAGGGGCCTTCCTGGCCTCACACCAAGCAACATACTTCCGCCATATACGGTGATAATGTTTTGCTGTCACGTCTTCCTACAGTAGCTTTTATCAGCGTAGGATAACTTCATCTGGAATGCCTTTTTCCGCTAGGATCTGGCGTTCAACCGCCATGCCGTCAAACGCAGCCGCGGTAAGTATTGGAACAGATAGGGCCCTTGTTGCAACAAGTCCTGTCTGAGAGGCAGAGGCCATGGGTCCTCTGTGCGCATTTCTTGCAGTTCCGGGTACCAAGTCCTTCTTGGCCAGTCTGGAACAATGAGTATTGTTCTTATTCCTCTCTTTCTTACTATTCTCAGCACCTTTGGTATGAGAGGAAGAGGAGGAAACACATATACCGACTGGTACACCCACGGTGTCACTAGGGCGTCCACAGCTATCGCCTGAGGGTCCCTTGACCTGGCGCAATAACGTTTTAGCTTTTTGTTGAGGCGGGACGCCATCATGTCCACCTGTGGCAGTTCCCATCGGTTTGCAATCAGTTGGAAAACTTCTTGATGAAGTCCCCACTCTCCCGGGTGGAGGTCGTGTCTGCTGAGGAAGTCTGCTTCCCAGTTGTCCACTCCCGGAATGAACACTGCTGATAGTGCTTGCACGTGATTCTCCGCCCATCGAAGAATCTTTGTGGCTTCCGCCATTGCCATCCTGCTTCTTGTGCCGCCCTGGCGGTTTACATGGGTGACCGCCGTGATGTTGTCTGACTGAATCAGCACTGGCCGGTTTTGAAGCAAAGGCTCTGCTTGACTCAGGGCGTTGTAAATGGCCCTTAGTTCCAGTATATTTATGTGTAGAGAAGTCTCCTGACTTGACCACAGCCCTTGGAAGTTTCTTCCCTGTGTGACTGCCCCCCACCCTCGGAGGCTTGCATCCGTGGTCACCAGGACCCAGTCCTGTATGCTGAACCTGCGGCCCTCGAGAAGGTGAGCACTCTGCAGCCACCACAGAAGAGACACCCTGGCCCTTGGGGACAGGGTGATCAGCCAATGCATCTGAAGATGCGATCAGGACCACTTGTCCAACAGATCCCACTGAAAGATCCTCGCATGGAACCTGCCGAAGGGAATGGCTTCGTATGAAGCCACCATCTTTCCCAGGACACGCGTGCAGTGATGCACCGATACCTGTTTTGGTTTCAGGAGGTCCCTGACCAGAGATGCTAATTCCTGGGCCTTCTCCATTGGGAGAAACACCTTCTTCTGTTCTGTGTCCAGAATCATGCCCAGGAAAAGCAGACGCGTCGTAGGAATCAGCTGCGACTTTGGAACATTTAGAATCCAACCGTGCTGTAGTAACACTTCCTGAGAGAGTGTTACGCTGATCAACAACTGCTCCCTGGACCTCGCCTTTATGAGGAGATCGTCCAAGTACGGGATAATTATAACTCCCTTCTGCCGAAGGAGTATCATCATTTCGGCAATTACCTTGGTAAATATTCTCGGTGCCGTGGACAGGCCAAACGGCAACGTCTGGAATTGGTAATGACAGTCCTGTACCACAAATCTGAGGTACTCCTGGTGAGGTGGGTAAATGGGGACATGCAAGTAAGCATCTTTGATGTCCAGCGACACCATAAAATCCCCCTCTTCCAGGTTTGCAATCACCGCTCTGAGCAATTCCATTTTGAACTTGAATTTCTTTATATAAGTGTTCAAGGACTTTAAATTCAGAATGGGTCTCACCGAACCGTCCGGTTTCGGTAACACAAACATTGTGGAATAGTAACCCCTTCCCTGTTGAAGGAGGGGGACCCTGACAATCACTTGCTGGAGGTACAGCTTGTGAATTGCCGCCAGCACTACCTCCCTTTCCATGGGGGAAGCTGGCAAGGCTGATTTGAGGTAACGGTGGGGGGGGGAGTCGCTTCGAATTCCAGTTTGTATCCCTGAGATACAATTTGTATAGCCCAGAGATCCACCTGTGAGCGAGCCCACTGGCTGCTGAAGTTTCGTAGACGCGCCCCCACCGCACCTGGCTCCGCCTGTGGAGCCCCTACGTCATGCGGTGGACTTAGTGGAAGCAGGGGAGGACTTTTGTTCCTGGGAACTGGCTGCATGGTGCAGCTTCTTACCTCTACCCCTGCCTCTGGCAAGAAAGGATGCACCCCTGACCCTCTTGCCTTTTTGGGAACGAAAGGACTGCATTTGATAATACGGTGCTTTCTTAGGCTGTGAGGAAACCTGAGGCAAGAAAGTGGACTTTCCAGCTGTCGCTGTAGACACGATGTCCGACAGACCGTCCCCAAACAATTCCTCACCCTTATAAGGCAAAACCTCCATGTGTTTTTTAGAATCAGCATCTCCTGTCCATTGCCGAGTACATAAGACCCTCCTGGCAGAAATGGACATAGCATTAATTCTAGATCCCAGCAGGCAAATGTCCCTCTGAGCATCTTGCATATATAAGACGACGTCTTTGATATGGCCCAGGGTTAGCAAAACAGTATCTCTGTCGAGGGAATCTATGTCGTCTAACAGAGTATCTGTCCACGCTGCTACAGCACTACACATCCAGGCTGAAGCAATAGCAGGTCTCAGTAGAGTACCAGAGTGTGTATACACCGACTTCAGGATAGCTTCCTGCTTTCTATCCGCAGGCTCCTTTAGGGCGGCCGTATCCTGAGACGGCAGGGCCACCTTTTTAGATAAGCGTGTCAGCGCCTTGTCCACCCTAGGGGATGTTTCCCAACGTAACCTGTCCGTTGGCGGGAAAGGGTACGCCATCAGTAACCTCTTAGAAATCACTAGTTTCTTATCAGGGGAACTCCACGCTTCTTCACACAATTCATTTAATTCATCAGATGGGGGAAAAGTCACTGGCTGCTTTTTCTCCCCATACATATAAACCCTTTTGGTATTAACCGAGTTACTCTCAGAAATGTGTAATACATCTTTCATTGCAATAATCATGTATCGGATGGCCTTAGTCATTTTAGACTGTAAATGTGCCTCATCATCGTCGACACTGGAGTCGGACTCCGTGTCGGCATCAGTGTCAACCATCTGAGCTAGAGGACGTTTATGAGCCCCAGACGGTTTCTGAGTCGCCTGGGCAGGGGCGGGCTGAGACCCCGGCTGTCCCAAGGCTGCAGCGTCATCAAACCTTTTATGTAAGGAGTTTACATTGTCATTTAAGACCTTCCACATATCCATCCAATCTGGTGTCGGCCCCGACGGGGGCGATACCACACTTATCTGCCCTTGCTCCGCCTCCACGTAACCTTCCTCATCAAACATGTCGACACATGCCAAAGGTATCTCAATTGCAGCCCAGGGCGCCCCCCAGCGCCCTGCACCCTACAGTGACCGGAGTGTGTAAGTGTGCTGGGAGCAATGGCGCACAGCTGCGGTGCTGTGCGCTACCTTAATGAAGACAGGAGTTTTCAGCCGCCGATTTTGACGTCTTCCAGCTTCTGTTCTTCTGGCTCTGCGAGGGGGACGGCGGCGCGGCTCCGGGAACGGACGATCGAGGACAGGTGCCTGTGTTTGAACCCTCTGGAGCTAATGGTGTCCAGTAGCCTAAAAAGCACAAGCTAGCTGCAAGCAGGTAGGTTTGCTTCTCTCCCCTTAGTCCCACGTAGCAGTGAGTTTGTTGCCAGCAGAAACTCACTGAAAATAAAAAACCTAAAAATACTTTCTTTTCTAGTAAGCTCAGGAGAGCCTACTAGGAGCACCCAGCTCTGGCCGGGCACAGAGTCTAACTGAGGTCTGGAGGAGGGGCATAGAGGGAGGAGCTAGTGCACACCAGATAGTACCTAATCTTTTTTTTAGAGTGCCCAGTCTCCTGCGGAGCCCGTCTATTCCCCATGGTCCTTACGGAGTTCCCAGCATCCACTAGGACGTCAGAGAAATCTGAAATCAACATTCAAATACATGTGTTCCATGATTATTGCTTTTGTTTTTTTTTTTAAACATATGGATAACTAACATCAACATTTCCCCCCCCCCCCCCCAGATTGTAGTACTGGTACCAGCATCCCTACGCAACATCAGCAACACAGTGACATGGAGGAGACAATCATTTTACAAATGCAGCCAGTAATTGAAGGAAACAGCCCCCCAGCACCTGTGAGTACACCACAGCAAAACACACCACCACCAAAACACAGCCCAACAACACCATTAGCACAAGGCCCTGATCAAGTGTTTTGGGACAGTTGGGCTACACAGCAGGCCACTAATCAGGACTGCCTGCATAGGCAGACCCAAATTTTTCCAGTCTACTATCTCACCTCAGAAGAATCAGCAGAAATATCAGCCGCCAAAATGAACCAACCACAAGAATTGCAAATACCATGGAAATCATGCGTGCAGACATCACACATGTCATGGGCAACTTACAACGCATAATGGAAGAACAGCAGAGACAACAGCAAAACTACATCAACATTTTAGAAAACAATCAAATGATAAATGAATCGATCACCAGAATTTTAGAAAATCAAAATGCTGCAACACGTGAACTCAATGCCACCCTCACTAACCTTAATGAAACACTCAGGTCCCAGCACCAACAGCAACCAAGCAGCAGCTCTGGTACGACTACTCCAATTATATCGCCAGTGTCCTCACCACCAAGGTGCTCCACCAGAGCACACCAACATGACAGTGGTAAAGGCAAAGGCCAGTCCAAGCAGCCACCCAAAAAAACATAAATCATATAGATAACGAATTCTGTTATGATAAGAAAACAAACAAAGTTAGTAATTGTATGATTGTCTGAATACATATACCACTTAGCACCTCGTAAATTTCTTAAACATCATTAATTAGAAATGTTAAAAACAACAAAAGGACTTTGTTCCTAAAAATTATTATTGAACATCTTTGTTATTTTTAGGAGGAGGGGAATGTTTTTTGATGTGCACATTGATCTTAGCATGCAGAAATAAGACCACTATATTTGATAAACTAATGTTTATTTCTTGATAAAAAAAAATCACTTTCATATCCTGCAGCCAGACTAATTGGCAGCCATGCAGAATGTCTTTAGCATGCAGAAGTAACACCACTATATTTGATTAACTAATGAATAGTTCTTTATTCCAATCACTCTCATATCCTGCAGCCAGACTAATTGGCAGCCATGCAGAATGTCTTTAGCATGCAGAAGTAACAGCACTATATTTGATAAACTAATGAATAGTTCTTAATTCCAATCACTCTCATATCCTGCAGCCAGACTAATTGGCAGCCATGCAGAATGTCTTTAGCATGCAGAAGTAACACCACTATATTTGATTAACTAATGAATAGTTCTTGATTCCAATCACTCTCATATCCTGCAGCCAGACTAATTGGCAGCCATGCAGAATGTCTTTAGCATGCAGAAGTAACACCACTATATTTGATTAACTAATGAATAGTTCTTGATTCTAATCACTCTCATATCCTGCAGACAGACTAATTGGCAGCCATGCAGAATGTCTTTAGCATGCAGAAGTAACACCACTATATTTGATTAATTAATGAATAGTACTTGATTCCAATCACTCTCATATCCTGCAGCCAGACTAATTGGCAGCCATGCAGAATGTCTTTAGCATGCAGAAGTAACACCACTGTATTTGATTAACTAATGAATAGTTCTTGATTCAATCACTCTCATATCCTGCAGCCAGACTAATTGGCAGCCATGCAGAATGTCTTTAGCATGCAGAAGTAACACCACTATATTTGATTAACTAATGAATAGTTCTTGATTCCAATCACTCTCATATCCTGCAGGCAGACTAATTGGCAGCCATGCAGAATGTCTTTAGCATGCAGAAGTAACACCACTATATTTGATTAACTAATGAATAGTTCTTGATTCCAATCACTCTCATATCCTGCAGGCAGACTAATTGGCAGCCATGCAGAATGTCTTTAGCATGCAGAAGTAACACCACTGTATTTGATTAACTAATGAATAGTTCTTGATTCAATCACTCTCATATCCTGCAGCCAGACTAATTGGCAGCCATGCAGAATGTCTTTAGCATGCAGAAGTAACACCACTATATTTGATTAACTAATGAATAGTTCTTGATTCCAATCACTCTCATATCCTGCAGGCAGACTAATTGGCAGCCATGCAGAATGTCTTTAGCATGCAGAAGTAACACCACTATATTTGATTAACTAATGAATAGTTCTTGATTCCAATCACTCTCATATCCTGCAGGCAGACTAATTGGCTGCCATGCAGAATGTCTTTAGCATGCAGAACATGACCAATACAACTTACAATGTGAATTAATAGTCTTTTACATTTCTTCTATAGACAAAATTACAATAATAACAACACTATTGTGTTAGAATAGAGTGTCCTAATATGTATTAAACAAATTTAGATATTTTTTTGCATAATGATTGACATTATTGTTCTGCCATGTTTGTGTGTGCTAAAAAGGAGTAATCTGATTATAAAACATGAGGCATAACCAAAGAAATGTTAAATTTTTAAACTAAATTAACAATGTGTGTAATAATGGATATATGTGGAAAACTGTGTATTGTATTCAAAATCTGCAAGTTTACTCCAGCAAACAAAAATAATTAAATTATTTTGGATGAGACTAAGTTTGTGTCCCTTAAATCCAATCGAACACCACACATAGGGACACATGTATTCCTCAAGGATAAGTTATTAAATGTGGGGAAGTGTTACATTAGTACGTAACACACATTCATAAAGTTAATAACATAATCAATTCTAATCAGGATTTTTTTTTGGAAATTAAAAATAACATTTAAATTGTACTAATACTTATCCCGATTTAATACATGTGAATCATAATCTGATGTGTTGTCAATTTAAATTAACACAATACACATGCTGCATTTGATTTGCATATAGCAAGGGTATGTTTGTATGTCGAAAGGACACAGACACATTCTGAGTAAACTTTTAGAAAATACAAAATTACGAAATCTATTTATGCAAACACAACAAATGAAATAAGCAGAACATACTTACCTTAAAAATGTGTATTTATGAGATGTTGCCTTACCTGCATCCCTACATCTGTACTCCAAGTGTCGCCAGATGTCTCTTATTCCTCTGCTTGCTGGCTGCTTTCTTCATCCTCCTCGTCCTCATCAACATGTGGCAGATATTGCTGCAAACACGTTATGAAGAAAGCAGCAGCAGAACACAATTTGAGTCACCTTCAAGGGACTATACAACAGAAGGCCAGCAGACTTATCCAGACACCGAAACCTAGATTTCAGCACCCCAAAACATCTTTATATCACATTCTGCGTGGACTTATGTGCATTATTGTAATTGTGTTCAGCAGGGGCATCAGGTCGGGACAATGGAGTTAGAAGCCAAGAGAAACAGCCATATCCTCCATCACCTGAAAGACAGATATAGTAACGCGCTTCATGTTAAGATACAGCAACACATAAGTAACACAGTGTATTTTAGCATAGTATACAAAGTCCTACACATATTAAATTGCATACCCAGCAGCCATCCATTTGGCATTTGTCCATCCTCAAACTTATCACAGAGGGATGACTGACTGAGGATGAAGGAGTCATGGCAGCCCCCAGGGTAACCAGCAACAACACTCATTATTTTGAGATTTGCATCACAAACCACCTGTACATTTGTTGAGTGGTCTAGATGGCGATTTGCATATATGTGCTGCCTGCCCCTAGGTAGTCTCAGCTGAATGTGTGCGCAATCTATGGCTCCCAGCACATTGGGCATGCCAGCAAGCTCATAGAAAGCTACCCTGATGGCATGCCACTGAGACTCTTGGGTAGGGAATCAGATTGAGGCATCGATGTGGGGCTGCAAAACATCCAACACCCATGTGTATTTTAGAGAAAAAAATGTGAATGTGATTTACTGACATAACATCATCACTGGCCACTGAGAGTAATTATAACAACAAAGAATCAGATGAGGTTGTTAGGTATACATCACCTGTGTTAGTATTCTTGAAAAGCTGGGCTGTGAGATTCCAATAACATCCCCAGACACAGCCTGAAAGCTCCCAGTAGCCATAAAGTGCAACACAGCCAGGAGTTTGTGCATGCCTGAGACAGGGTGAGAGCGTGCTGTCTCAGGGTCTAGGCCCAGTTTGACAAGGTCATACAGACGGAAAATGTTGTTACGATTTAGATGGAACATCTGTATGACCCTTTAAACGCCCCCTAAAAAAATGAGGCCTGCGCAGCCTCCGCGGAACATGTACAACCTGCTGACCATGTTCAGTTTCTTGGCCCTGGTTACTTACAGGCTGATGCCTAAGTCTGAGGAATCCCACAGCACACAAAATATCACTGCACCAAACTCCAGCAGCCATGTCTGAGTGTAGGTTGTTTGAAATGGGCCTAAAATCTTTTTATAGGAATCCTAATTCTGTTGTGATTGATTTTTAAGTTGCAACACATGTAAACACGCATGAAAAAAGCAGGTCTATTTTTTTGCTGCTTTTTTTAACGAATCGCAAAAAAATACGACCACAATTGAGCATTCAGAAACTAACACCCAAATACAAATGAATAGTAAATTCCTGTGTTGTATGAACAAACAGCCATGTTTGACCGATGGTCTATTCATTTGTATTTCTGAACTCAGCCGTTAAAACCATTACGAATTGACCCAACACTGCCGAGATTTGTGCTCAGTAAATTACCGTGTTGCCACTTTGAAAAAAAACACAAATCGGACAAACTCGAAATTTTAGTAAATAAACCCCCAGCATGGATATTGGAAACAGGAATAATTGGTTCCAAAGAGCAGGATGAATTTTGAATTGGAAGGAATCTTCGTGACAAGGCATCTGCTTTAAGATTCAATGATCCTGGCCATAAGGAGATCACATAGTTGAATCTAGTGAAGAATAACGCCCACCGTGCCTGTCTTGGATTCAGTCTCTTGGCTGATTCAATATAGGATAGGTTTTTATGGTTAGTGAGGATTGTAATCACGTGTCTCATCCCTTCAAACCAATGCCTCCATTCTTCTAGAGCCCACTTGATGGCAAGCAGTTCACGATTCCCAACATCGTAGTTGGCTTCGGCAGGAGAGAACAATCTGGACAGAAAAGAGCATGGGTGAAGTTTAGAATCCATGGGATCTTTCTGCGATAGGACTGCTCAGACTCCCACTTCAGAGGCGTCCACTTCCATAATAAAAGACAGGTCAGGATTTGGATGACTAAGAACAGGTGCGGATATAAAGGCTTTTTTTAACTTGAGAAAAGCTTGTAGAGCTGAAGGTGACCAATGTGATGGATCTGCACCTTTCTTGGTCAAAGCAAAAATAGGTGCAACAATGTCTGAAAATGAACGAATAAAGCTCCTTTAATAATTAGCGAATCCAAGAAAGCATTGTATAGCTTTAAGGTTAGTAGGTTGTGCCCAATCTTGAATTGCTTGAAGCGTACTGGGATCCATGGAGAACTCCTTAGGAGAGATAATGTAGCCTAAGAAAGTGACTTCCTTCACTTCGAATTCACATTTTTCTAACTTGGCGTATAGATGGTGCTCCCAGAGCTTTTGCAATACCATCTGGACATGGACTCGATGCTGCTCAAGTGACCGTGAATATATCAGGATTTCATCCAAATAGACCACAACACATTTTCCCAGGAATTCTTGGAGCACATCATTGATAAAATCTTGGAAGATGGAAGGAGCATTTGACAATCCAAATGGCATAACAAGGTATTCATAATGCCCAGAATGAGTGTTGAAGGCCGTCTTCCACTCTTCACCGGCCTTAATTTGTATAATTAATTTTAGAGAAGATTTCCGCCATCCGGAGTTGATCGAACAACACGGAAATTAAAGGCAAAGGTTAAGAGTTCTTAACAGTGATCTTGTTGAGTCCTCTATAATCAATGCATGGACGTAAGGAGCGGTCCTTCTTTGCCACGAAGAAGAATCCTGCTCCTACTGGTGATTTTGAGGGACGAATAAACCCTTTGCTTAGGTTCTTCCGAAGATATTCCTCCATAGCTTTGGTTTCCAGCAAAGAAAGAGCATATAATCTACCCTTAGGTCATTTATATACAGATACCAGACTGATGGCACAGTCATAAGGTCGATGTGGGGGAAGAGTATCCACCTCGTTCTTGGAGAAGACATCCGCAAATGAATGATATGGAGTTGGTAGCCCATCTGGTATAAGTTGAGAGGATCGCACTGGCAAGGAATGACACATTCCCATACACTCCGTTCCCTACTGTAAGAGTTCCCCTGTCTTCCAGCAGATGGATGGATGGATGGATGGATTATGGGATTTCAACCATGGAAAGCCTAAGACTATGGAAGCCATGGGGCAGTTGACCAGGAGGAAACTAATCTTCTCCGAATGCAGAAGATCAGTAGATAAATGAACAGGAGGAGTTTGCTGAAAAACTTGCCCACTGAGGAGGGGGTTACCGTCAAGACCACAAATAGTCACAGGTGGCTCCATCCTTAGTATAGGAATGTTCCAGGACAGGGTGAAAGAGATATCCATGAAGTTGGCAGCTGTGCCACAATCAACGAAAGCCTTGACTGCCACTTCCTGAGTAGGTAGACTAATTTGAACTGGAAGCAAGACTGAATTTCAAGTTCAAGTTTATTGTTCAAGTTTATTGTCATCAGCCAAAACAAGTTGACAGACGAAATTACATTGTACAAAGCATCAAGTAGTAGCAGGCGACAACATAAAACAGACATAAAAATGAATCATTCATTTAACATACGTACAGCAGATGGAATAAAACTAACCCTAAACCGGTTGGTACGAGCTATCAGAGAACGAAATCTCTTTAGCGAAGGAAGTTTTACAAAAAGCATATTAAAAGGATGCGCACTATCTAGTAAAATACACCTGACTTTGCTTAAAACCCTACTCCTGTACAAGTCATCAAAGCTAGGCAGTGGCATACCAATGATTTTACTTGCCATTTTCCTTATTCTTTCTAATGCCCATCAATCTTTTAGAGTACAACCACCATACCAAGCCACGATCCCATAACTAAGAATGCTCTCTATCGAGCACCTGTAAAAATTTAACATGGTCTGAGCACCAACACCTGCGGCCCTTAAACGCCGCAGGAAGAAAAGTCGTTGTTGAGCCTTTTTCCCTATCAATAACAGGTGCTCAGACCAAGTCAAACATGACGAGATCTGAATGCCTAAAAAACGGAATGAGGTGACCATTTCCACTTCCTGATCACCAACTAACACTGGTGACTTCGGCAGCTGCCTTCTCCTAAAATCAATAATCAGTTCTTTAGTCTTCCCGCTATTTAAAAATAAATGATTTTCATTACTCCAATTGACTAACTTTGCAACTTCCGTCCTATATGCCAGCTCATCATTACCACTAATTAACCCAACTACGGCAATATCATCCGCAAATTTAATCAATTTGACTGATGCGTCCGCTGATACACAATCATGAGTAAACAATGAATATAAAAAAGGACTAAGAACACAACCCTGGGGTACACCTGTATTAATTTGTGCCTCATCAGACGTGATACTGCCCATTTTGACCACTTGAGGACGATTTGTCAAAAATGCTAAAATCCAATTACAGGTAAAACAATCAAGGCCTAGTTCAGATAATTTATTAATCAAGGAAATTGGAATCACTGTGTTAAAAGCTGAACTAAAATCAACAAATAAAATTTTTAGGAGAGATTCCAGCCAGACCCAGGATTAACTCCCCTTTTATCCCTGGGTCTTGTTTTTTCTCGTCTTCAGGGTGCAAACATTAGCAAAATGACCCTTTGCTCCACAATATAAGCATATGCCCATCAATCGCCTACGGGATTTTTCCTGAGCAGAAAGACGAAAGGCCCCAATCTGCATGGGTTCACTGGAGTCTTCTGCTTCTTCCAAGGCTACAACTGAGGGAGATGGTGACCCTCCTCCTTTCTCCATCCTCCTTTCCCTGATCCAACGATCTACTCGAATTGCTAACTGCATGAGCTTGTCCAGGGTTTCAGGAGTAGGATACTGGACAAGGTAGTCTTTAATTTGCTCAGTGAGGCCTAAGGGGAACTGACTTCAGAGGGCTGGGTCATTCCAACCACTATCACCTGCCTATCTGCGAAACTCAGTGCAGTATACCTCGCCCATATTTTTCCCTTGTCTCAGGGCTCGTAAGTGAGCCTCTGCAGAAGCTGCTTGGTCTGGGTCATCATAAAGAATTCCTAGGGTGATGAAAAAGGCATCCACTGTGTGCAAGGCAGGATTCTCAGCTTTTAACCCGAACGCTCAATACTGGGGTTCCCCCTGCAGGAGGGAGATGATGATACCCACTCGCTGAGCCTCAGAACCAGATGATAATGGCCGAAGTCTGAAATATAGCTTGCAGCTATCATGAAAATTCTGGAACTGTTTCTGGTCACCTGCAAACTGATCGGGAAGATGCAGCTTCGGTTCAGGCCCAGGATCCCTTGTTGCTACCAATGACCTGCTAGTTTCTTCCTGGGTGGAAACTCAGAGCTTTAGATCTTGCAGTTGCTGTGTCAAATTTTGTATTTGACCAGCCAAGATTTGAGCCGGATTTTGCTGTGACGGGTCCATGCCCAGGAAGTGGTTGGCCAGTTATAAGGTCAGGAACTGGTGCAGAATCTGGAATTTGGGATCAGGTACCAATTGGGTGACATTACCCAGAACAGAGGTGCGGAGTCAAACACGCCGGGAGGTTTTCACCAGGGAACCCTGCAAGGGGATATGGGCTTAGCGTCTCCCGACGTGCAGGTCGCGGCCCCTTGTCTGGGTGACTTGATAACTGAACTGGACTAGAGTTATGGCAGAGGTGTTGTATGATAGTCCAGATGTATATGATAAACCGCAGTGGTATGCAGGCACAAACAGGAACTGGAGAAGGTGACAGGGTGTGCACGGCCAGATGGTATACTGGGACCGTGGAGATGGAACAACAGCAGGAACTCTAGGCGAGACACAGGAGGTAGCAGTACATGGACGGACTGGGGTGCAGACACTTGGAGACAGGGTAACGGTAGTCGGCAGACTAAGTTAGTCAGCAAGATGGTGAAGCTGGAATTCAATGCAGGAACAAGGCAAAACCCACTGGACAGATAAACTGAGACCAGAGAGGAACCAGAGAGCAGAACACCGTATGGAGTAGCTATAACTGGCAAGGCATCTTGGGATTGAGAGGCTTAAAAGAACAGGCTGGACCAATCATCTGTGAGCACCAGACAGGCCCCCAGTTATTAATATATCTTGCAGCTGCAGTGCAGACTGAGCAGGCTGACAAGCTAAATAGTAGGTTTCAGGTAACCAGCTGTAATTACAGAATGCAGACACCTGTGGAGTCAGCTGCTGAATGAAGGAGCTGAGGCACTGGGAGACAACTATGCAGAACAACTGCGACCTGTAGCTCCACAAACTGAGGCAAAGGTAAATCATAAGAATAACTAGCAAAACATGAGTAATATGCTCAGGATTATAACAATAAGGAGGAATTAACAACCTCAAATCATTATGACTCCACTAACATGCTTGACTGTTGGTATGAGGTCCATTAGCTGATACATTGTGTTTGGTTTCTGCCTTGCATAGACTTTGCATAGATACTTTGATACTTTCATAAGAGCTCTCCAGAGGACATGGTGGGGTAATTCTGAGTTGATCGCAGCAGCAAGCTTGTTAGCAATTGGACAAAACCATGTGCACTGAAGGAGGGGCAGATATAACATTTGCAGAGATAGTTAGATTTGGGGGGGTTATTTTGTTTCTGTGCAGGGTAAATACTATCTGCTTTATTTTTACATTGCAATTTAGATTTCAGTTTGAATACCCCTGTCCCTCCTGCAGTGCACATGGTTTTGCCCAACTGCTAACAAAATTGCTGCTGCGATCAACTCAGAATTAGGCCCATGGTTTCAGACATCTTTTTTCTTTCATTCAGATATAAACCCAATATAGTATAGATTCCATCTCAATTTCTCAGTAATGTTGATCATCAAATAAGTCGTACAGTAGTTAATTTTTAACGAATACCAGGTTTTCAATATTTTTGGAAAGTAGCCTCCAGAGCTGACCCCTCACAATGTTTCCAGCAGTACATACTGTAGCATTCAGAGTACACACTAGTGGCTGGGTACTTTAGACAACAGCCAGTTTGGACAAGCATCTCCAAAGAGATTTCTTTTCCTCCCAGTATTGAAAGGGACTCTGAAGCCTGATTCTCTTTTATAATTGAAATAATCTAAAAGAATTTAAGCCTCTGAGAAAGTGTATTAACATGAGATGTTGCACAGACTGAAAAATATTTGTGGATCTCTTTAAAGTCTGTTCGTACTGTATGTCATAATATATTTGTTGACTCGTGTGGTGTGGAATCTCATCTTCGGTATGATTATTCTTCTTACAATGGAAATTTGTTTCTTGGGCAGAAGTAGCAGTGTAAATGCAGTTCTTGTGGCACTTGAGATGCCAATTTGAACTCAAGTATTTGTTTACATTTCTTTACATCTGTGTCAGGTGGAAACAAATTACATACAGTACGCCTTAAATCTAGGAACAAGATTGTTTGTCAAAAGGTTGTCATGTTTCAATAAACTGCAAACCCTTCATCCTATACTAATGGAACAGCTGTGGATCTAATGATCTACTGTGCAATAGAAATGTTGGCTTTCACATTTGGGACATCCTTCAAAGGATTATTTACCCATTTATTATTTATTATAATCTATAACCTGCTTATTCTCCATAGATATTATGTAACAGAAGTTTAGCTTTGGCAACAGAAGCTCAGTGCCCAAAGGTTTTTCTTGGGCAGACATGATTGCATTTGGGGAGCCTTTTTTCAATTGCAACTTGAAAGGTTTGAAATAATGAGGATGATTATGGTTTTGCTGGTGAAGACAGCAGGCATCCATCAATGCAGCTGACAACTGATGTTGGACTGTGCATTACTATTATTTTTTGGACGGGTCTTCAAAGAATAATAGCAAAATAAAGATGAGACTTGGGGGTAATTAAGAGTTGATCACAGCAACAAATTTGTTAGCAGATGGGCAAAACCATGTGCACTGCAGGGGGGGCAGATGTAACATTTGCAGAGAGAGTTATATTTGGGTGGGTTATTCTGTTTCTGTGCAGAGTAAATACTGTCTGCTTTATTGTTACACTGCAATTTAAATTTCAGTTTGAACACACCCCACCCAAATCTAACTCTCTCTGCACATGTTATATCTGCCCCCCCCTGAAGTGCACATGGTTTTGCCCAACTGTTAACAAATTTGTTGCTAGTGCTTTATAGAGAATATTTGGCCATTCACATCAGTCCCTGCCCCAGTGGAGCTTACACTCTATATTCCCTACCACATGTACATGCACACACATTCATGCTAGGGTTAATTTTGTTGGGATCCAATTAACCTATCAGTATATTTTTGGATTGTGGGAGGAAACCAGAGTACCTGGAGGAAACCCATGCATGTACAGAGAGAATATACAAACTCCACACAGTTAGGGCCATGGTGGGAATTAAACCCAAGATCTCAGTGCTGTGAGGCAGTGATGCTAACCATCACACCATTCGTACTGCCCAAGTTCCTCCTCTTCTTTATCTAGGGTCTGTCCTATTGTTCGCTGCAGTGGGATCTGTTGGAGGCCCCAGCTCCAAATGCACATACATGTTGGAGACAGGAAAGACCTTAGGAAAGTCTATATATGTTTTAATGTCTGTGTGCACTGGTTGGGAGAACACAAAAAAAGGAAGCACTGCTTTAAAAAAACCCTACTATTTCTGCTTGATCACTTTTGATAATTTCACCTCAATGCTCCACAAGGCTATTAGAGGGATATAGGGGGTAATTCAGAGTTGATCGCAGCAGCAGCAAATTTGTTAGCAGTTGGATAAAACCATGGGGGTCATTAAGAGTTGATCGTAGCTGTGCTAAATTTAGCACAGCTGCGATCATCTTCCCTGACATGTGGGGGGATGCCCAGCACAGGGCTAGTCCACCCCGCATGTCAGCCCCCCCCCCGCGCACAAATACAAAAGCATCACACAGCAGCGATGCCTTTGTATTTGTGGAGTAACTCCTGGCCAGCGCAGCTCCTGCGGCTGGCCGGGAGTTGTGTGTCGATGCTGCTGGCTGCAGCGGCTGCGTGAGATGTCACGCAGCCGCCACGGCACGCCCATCCAACGGTCCAGCCACGCCTGCATTGGCCATACCGCGCCTACTAAATGGCGGCTTAATGCTGCCATTCAACCCCCTCCTGCCCAGCGACCGCCTCTGTCTCAGAGGTGATCGCTAGGCAGCGACGACTGCCATGCGCCTGCACAGTATGGCGCCAGTACTGACCCGATCGCTGCGCTGTGACAAACTGCAGCGAGCGATAGGGTTGGAATGACCCCCTATGTGCACTGCAGGAAAGGGGGGGGTGCAGATATAACATATATAGAGAGAGTTAGATTTGGGTGGGGTGTGTTCAAACTGAAAAATAATTTGCAGTGTACAATAAAGCAGCCAGTATTTACCCTGTACAGAAATAAAATAACCCACCCAAATCTAACTCTCTCTGCACATGTTATATCTGCCACACCTGCAGTGCACATGGTTTTGCCCAAATGCTAACAAATTTGCTGCTGCAATCAACTCTGAATTACCCCCATAGTTTGGACTGAGATGGTGAGGCATAAAGTACTGTTATATTTAGAAAAATAAGAAGCTTCTTCTTTGGGACTGTGTGCACGATTTGGATTGTGCCCCCAAAAAAGTGTTGGAGCATGGGGGCATGCCCAGCACTGAGGTGTTGCTGGGCTGCTCCCAGGCTCTCCCACACAGAGCAGAAGTTACAGTGCTGCTCTCCAACTCCTCCCACCCCCCAAGCGGTACATTGCGGCCCATGATGAAAAGACAGTCCCTGAAAAGCTGAAAACAGGACAGTTGGAAGGTATGTTGTACTGACATTTTGTACACTTTAGTACAGGAGAATTTTATGGTGTTTACTGTTTGACTTTTCATTGCAATTTACTCCAATGTGCTAAGCAGACAAGCTCTTTTTCCATAAATAAGCTGATTCTTATTATACTGATTTTTTTTTGGGCTGTGTCAGAGTAAGGTGCAAGTTAACCGCGGACTGTTTTTTTATATAAAGAGAAGTAGCAACACACCAAATAACTTTATTGTATTTAAAAAGAATAAATAAATACATTAAAATAATAATTGGGCACCGAATTGTGTATCGAACCTGGGAGTGCAAGCATTACCGGCAGACACTGTACTCGTTAGGCCACAGCCGACCATGGTACAAGCAGGTGTATATGTGATGTGTTGTATCTGATTACTTAAAAAAAAAAAACCCAGATTGAATACTCCTACAGTGTCGGAAAAGCAATGGATACCATCTGGTAGTCATATTCATGAGATAGGGGCTAAGTTGCACTGTGCATTCAATATTTATGCCCATTTAAAGCAACTGAACCAGAAAAGCTGTCCGAAATATGAATGCTGTTTATGCTAATGATATCCGGCATTTTGTACACACTGTAAGGACAATATCGATAGCTAGCGTGAACGGGCGGCAACGGGTCTGGAGACCATCTGGGAGTCATATTAATGCTATCCGGCATTTTGTACACAATGTAACAAAATAATGAATTGACTGAACAGGGCACCAGCGTGGCATTGTATTTTGTGGAAAGGGATTTTTTTTTATAAAAGGAAGAACGTGATTGGCCAGCCTCTCACAGATCACTGCTTACTGCCACAGCGTTGTATTCAGCACTGTAGTCTTAACGTGGAGCATTCACCACCCAACGGTTAAACTGTGTATTACATGGCGTGGGACACAACGCACGCCATAACGTTATTTCCAACTCGGGACACAGGACCCTAAATAGTGCGCTATGAGCAACGATGTATGAGGATACATCTGTATGTGGCTTTTCTGCCCCTAGTCTTCCACGTGTGAGAGCAGCCATCATCACTCTCAGTACACTTTTACACTAGTCTTAGCACTGGTGCAAAAGAATCATCTGAAAAGGTTGGTTGTCTGCGTAAGCTTACCTCTGAATAGGCCACAATTCTGTACATCTGCCTATAACATGCCTATAACAATCTTTTGCTAAGCGTAAATTCCCTGTTGTGGACCAGTTACCCCATTTATCCTCAAGCAAAGATTCAGGGGACTTCTGTGCTACTCTAAATAAACCGCAGATTAGCAGAGATGTATATATTTGTCTCAGATAGCCTTGGGCGCATGCACAATACAAAAAGAAGAAAATTACAACTGAGTACAATTTGTATGCCAATCTGAATCAAGCCCTTTTTGTTTTGGCATACACATATAGAAAAGCAGTTGTATGTATTCATTGGGCCGGATGTAATGACGTCTGAGTTGGCTGGAGGTGCAGGTTCCCGGCTGAACTAGGATGCTTTTGTAAAAGTGGCAATCATTTACAAGGCATGGTTTTGCCTTGTAAATGTAAATGATTGCCACTTAAAAAAAATATCCCAGTTCTCCCGGGAAGTTGCACCTCCGACCATCTGGAATGTTATTACATCCGGCCCTTTGTATTCAAACTATTCAAATTAATTACAGTATATCAATATTAGAGAGAAGCAACAGGGTAGCGGTCAGATGTACAGTTTATATACAATGTCTGTAGGATTTCTAGAATATAAATTAGTTTAGATTTGCAGGACTTGATGAAAAAAGACCTATAGTTATGCAGGTGCTTTTCACTGAAGATGGAAGGAGTAATAGTAATAAATGACGACACAGAGGTGAGACTGAAAAAAATAAAAAATAAACTTCTACATTATAATTTACTGGCCTTTTGAACAGCTCCCAGTGTTTTGATTTTGGTTCTAAATGATCATCGTGTTTTGGTTTTGGCAAAACCACTCTCAAGTGGTTTGGTTTCAGTTTTAGATCATGATTTCTATCAAACTGATAAAAACAGCTAAAGTTATGGACGTGTTTTTGTTCCTACAGTATTAACATCAATAAAATTCATTTCCAGTCATTTCCAGTGTTTCCAAAACAAGCAATATTTGATTTTTAGATCAAAACTTGGGATGACCCAAGCCGTGACTTGGCTTCTTGCTCCTATTTCTATCCACCAGTGGCTTCCATGTAGCCAATCACTGCCAATCGGGCAGGGGAAATGCTGGGGAAATGTAAAAAAGCAGCACCCGCATCTTCTCTGTCTTCCCTGTGTTCACCCACCGGCGGCAGAGAGGAGCAGCTGCCATGAAATTGTAGGACCAAGATCTTCTGATCAGTAGTTGACTGATATATTTTCCATTGATGTTTAAACTGATGTTTATAAAAAGTATCTAAAAAATATATATATTTTATAAAATCTTGTTGGATATGTTTTAAATAAATGTTCTTAACCAAATTAAATCATAATAAAAACTGGCAATTTCAGAGTGGTTTTTGGAAAAAAATATTAGTCTGTTAAGTGATTATATAGTCCCAAAACCTAATGTGTGCGGAATTTTTTTTTAAAGTTATTTTCAAGCAGTAATAACTTTGACTATCTTTTTAAGGTTATGAAAGATCTTCTTTTACATTACAGGCTATTTATTTTTCTTCTACATAGCTAAAAGAATAGATGTTTCAATGACATACAAAAATAGCACTTATACAATAAAATATTAAAAAGTCAGTTTGCTACCTGAATAGAAGTTCAGTCATCCAAATGTCATTCCAAAATTTCTGAATAACCTAAGAGTTATAATTTAGCAGTGACTAGTCCTGTCAGATTTCACCTTAATGAGGCTCAGATCTGTGCATAAGAAAGGAACAGTGATGAGCAACATAGCACAGTAATTGGATCAAGCTGTGTCTGTTCTAGTTGTAACTTACTGCAATGGGCATTAAGAAAATCTGAGACGGGTGCAATTGAAGGAGCTGTCACGAGCAAATACTTTGCAACATTTCAGTTTCCTTGATATATCATTTACGCTAAGATCTTTATAGCAGAATAGTGGTAGTTGCTTATGACACACCCTGTCTATGCTTCTATTAAACTGAGGAGCACCTAGAGCTTATCACAAAATGTGCATATAATCAGGTGCACAAGTCAAATGTAATGCTATGACAATTGTGACATTATGAGAATTATTCAGGTGTGTAGAGTGGGATTTTTTCTGCAAAAATTATGCCGGGCCTCCTCTAAAAATACAAGTTGATACAAGAATTAGTTTCCACACTCTGGACAAGTCCTCAGATGTTTCTTTTATTCATTTCTGAAATTATTCCACTTATTTTAGTCCTGCTTCTGGAACTATAAGAAGAAAGAGTTTTACAAAACCAATGTTCCTGTGTTGTGTATTGTTGAGAGAGTTGTAGTCAAGAGCTTGACCACAATATCAACAGGTATGAAGTCGACATTGTTAAAACGTCGACAGGCAACTTGTCAACATTCTCAGAATGTCAAAAGGGGAAATGTTAACATTGTTAACATTAGGATTAGGCTGCAATGAGGAAAAGGTTAGGGACTAGAGGGAGGGTTATGGATAGGAGAGGATTATTTACTGGAACTACAGAGGATCGGAGGTCTGACCTGGATATGGTGGTCACATAACTGCTGGGGACCAAGAAGATGCCGCTGTAGCCTCCAGGAGAAGGTAAGTCACCACTGGTCCACCAATGGTATGTTGACATTCATTTTGACCATATAGACACTCTAATGTTGGCATGATGTATGTTGATATTATGACTGTCAACATATTGTACCCATCCCTGTTGAGTACCATCAAAAAAAGCATAGGGTGTGAACAGTGGCAGACCTACATATTTGGGGTCCTGAAGCTTGTACTGTTATGGGGGCTCCTTTGTGACAAGCAACAATACAGCAACATCCAACAAGGTCCAAAGGGCCTTGCAAGGACCTTGGGCTCAAATAGCGGAGAATGGAGTGTTGGGGTGGAATCCTTGAAACTGAACATACAGTGAGCCCCTTCCCACCAGCATGTGTCTACCTCTCAGAGTAGTCCCCTCCTCTTCATTAATTAGATAAAACCACCCCCCTTTAGTAATCACCTCAAAGGAACCCCTCATTTCAATAATCATTTCACAGAACCCCCGAATCATTAATCACTTCACCGTACTCTACCCACCCTCTTCACTAACACCTGACGGCACACACTGCTCAGCACCAGCAAATTTAGCTTATTAAACACCTCCATGTCCCGGGATCCTTCTCACCTTTCATTGCTCCCAGCCTCTTTGTTAGGACGGGCCCCCTCAGACTCCACCATTTCTGGGAATGTCACAAAGATAGGTTTTGCAGGCTATCAAGAATTGTAGCTTAAAACGGATACATAATTAATGATATTTATAGAACGCAAATCACAGAGCTGGACTGCATCTCCCAGCAGCTCCTGCGTACTGCGCATCCAGGCTGTAATAGTTGCTATACTGCACTAGAAGCCTGATTGTCATGGTGTTATTGGTGTTGAACTATAACCATACAATACATAAAAATAAGAGGTGTAAATGGGATTAGGGGTCCTAAAGCTAAGCTGCATTAGTTTCACAGTAGAACCGCCCCTGGGTGTTAAAATGAAAATTACATAGTTTTACTAGGAATTAAATCTTGACCATTGTAGATAAATAACGTTCTTGTTGATTAAATGCTACAGAGAGATCCCATCAGCAAAATCAATCAGGTAACATGAATTTGTGATTTAGCACTTAAAGTTGGAGCGGTATTTGAACAAATAGATGTGATCATAAAATATGCTCATTTTCTCCATTCACAAGATTGTGAGGAGTTCTTGATCTCAAAACATTATTTGATTTTGAGGTTGCTGGGGCTAACTTTGTTTGGAACAGAGACATACTGCATACTGTACATTTCTGTACTGAAACATATCTGTTAAGAAATGTCACATGTGTAGTAGTTACCTCTTCATTATAGCTAAGATGGAGACAAGTGGGTTATTTACCAAGCATTGGGTTCTATTGTGTTCATTGGATTTGGTTGTTTATGCCATAAATTTAAAAGGGCAATGCTTTTACTAGCTGTGTTTGCTAGTAAAAGCATTGCTCTTTTAAATTTCCATCATAAACGCGATTGGAAGCGCTGGGTTTTAGAACCTGATGGTTAGTAATTAACTACATGGCAAGGGGTTCACACCTGTGGATGGAAGTTAAGCCATCTAAACATTTATTAAAAAAGTACTGTAATGGTACACCACAGCTATATTTTCAAATTGCACTGTATAGAGGCATCCAATGCATTTCACCAGAAAAAAAAAGACTTTTTATTGAATGCGTATTTGTCACCAACTAAGAAAACATTGGGGTGGACAAAAAATTGCTTTAAAGTGTCTAGAGAATGTACCCGATGAAAGAAAAAATCTATTTAATAAAAGTATGCCAATGTGTCCTCATTCTTCTATTCTTTATGTGCCATTGGGCATGAGATGCATATTGCAACTTAGGCACTCTGCCATTGGTAGTGATTACCAGACTTTCATATTAATTTCTTAATAAGGTGTTTATGTTGCATCATAGCTGCATCCAAAGTCACTTATAATGTAATAGGCACTTAAGATATGTTATAAAGTCGCATATGAAGCACAACATTGCACGATGTAATGCATGGCATGGATCATTTGTTTCATTCCTCAGTCTTTTGCCTTTTTACCTACAGTAGGTTAGCATCCAAGCTGCACCCAGCTGCTGCATACAGTGCCAGCGATAGTGTCCAGGATTCTCACGCATTGTAATCTTGTCATATTTATGATGCAACTATAGTAGTGAGGATTCATTAAAATGTCTAGGTCTACATCTGGTCTTAGGGTCTTTTTTGGCAGACAGTTCCTTAAAACCTTGCATCAACTATTGAGGGCTGAATTAAATTATTATTAAAAAAGGAACCCACATCAATGGATCTCTAAATTCTTTGAGATGATCAATAATGCTATGGTGTCAACCAAATCAGACCTACAAGGAACCTACAAACTGATCCATATCTGAGAGTTTGATAAAAAAGAAGGTAGCCTTCAAGACAAGGGAAAGCCACTACAAATACCTCTAACACACTTGACAACCAACATGGTTATGTTAATGAAACACCTGAATAGAGGCACCTGGAAATATTTGGTAAGATGTAAGGTATTCTATTGCCAGCACAGAGTGAAATGGAGACACATAGGGATTGTGGAATGTAAAGATTTGTTGGGTTTAGCAAGTAATACAGGCATGTATTCCACAATTTCACAAGCATTGTTAGTCCTGTAAATGGCTGGACCAAAGAGGGGACTCCTAAATATACATGGACTCTCCAGAGACAAAGGGGTGTCACATTATCATAAACAACACTAAATCTTAATAATTAAAAATGTCTTTCCTATTTAATTATGGTTTGAATACATATATGTGCCAGAGTATTACTGTAAGCTCTTGCAAGTGCTCCAACATACCTAAACGTCAGGCACCTGACCTGTGTATTTTGACTTTGGATTATGCTTGATAATTCTTCTGCTTGCAGCCTACACACTTTAGTTCTGAAACTTACCTGTTCAGTTTTTACTTGGCTTGTCTTCAATTTGCTTCCTGTGATACAGTACATACTGGCTTATCCACGGTACACTAGTGTAAAAGTCCTGGCTTTTCAACCTATTCCTTTGTAGTCTTTGACTGGCACATCACACCTAGAGGCACAGAATAATGTTGTAACCTGCGAATCTGCCATTAAAATCCAAAACTCATTGCATGGCCCAATAGTGAAAATTGAGGATTCATTAAACTAAGTGCCTCTGTTCTTGCCAATGCTTATCCAGATAGGTGCAAGAGAATCCATAAGAATCAAAAAAATAAGTTTGAGTTGTAACACAGCATGGTGATTAGCCCTGGTGTTTCTATGTAAAGTAAATGTTCAGATGGTGAGGCTGCCCTAAAGTAGTGCTTTGTGCCCTTTGATAACTATAACCCTTAATGAGTTGAGTCTTGAAATATTCTTTGTACTTGTAAGTTTGAAAAAAATGTTAAAGGCTGAATCAAATGGACCTCTAGCATTATCCCCACTGCAAAAAAATAAAGTGAAATGGAAGCACCAAGATAATATTGGCATATACCTATATATTGGTAGGTACATGGTGGATGTGAACAAGGAGGTTAGTTCACACGCTGATTCCAAACCAGAGTTGGTTTTATTGAAGATAACAGGATACAGGTGTTAGACGATAAACAGTCAATATGATAAGGTACTACTCTCTCCTGGGCTAAGTACTATACAGCTGTACAGCACTGTGATGTTCCAATGACACAGTGACAGACTTGCAGACCCTATTCTATAGGCAAGTAAACAACATGCACCTGCAGTCTAATCAGACTGACCTTTAAGTCTGATGACTCAGATATGTGATATTATTGTGGCTAATGAGTCATGAATAATATCAATAATTTAAGAGACAGCTTGTATCATTTAGCAATTTAACTAAATGTCTGCAAGTAGAAGGGTGCCAGCGTTCAAGTTCACACAGTGCACTAAAATGTATACTTGGAGATCTGTATATGAGAATTGCAACATGTGCATTTCAATAATGTTGCTGAGTTGGTAACCTTCATGTTCATACAGTACATACTATCCACCATATCCACTTGTGCACATTTGCTCCTTCTTCTGTCATTATACGCTCACTATGAATGTAAACTCCCATGGGCAATGTCCTCTCTATCCTACTGTATGTATGTTGACTATACTCTGTCTACCTCATATGTGCATGGCACACCTTATGCTAATTCTATGTTATTTATTTATTTACACACATGGAATTTGTACCAGCTGTATTTGGTTGTACACAACCCATTGCAATTAGTTACTCACAATCCTATCATGCATTATGCATGCGCTATTATGCAAAATTGTATTTTCATGTGCTATGTTTGCTTATTGTATTCATGTATGTTTATATGATGATTGTCCATCACTGTGAAATCTGTGACACCTTAGAAATAATCAGTCATGAATGATAATGATATTATGTGGATGACTAGGAAGATTACTGCTATATTCACACAAATAGATGAGTATGTAACATAAATGTTGAATAATAAAAATGTGTATTGTCGGGAAGCCCACACATCTGAACATATACACAGAAACACTAATCAATTGATACAGCAAATTTATCCAGACAGAAGCCAACTGAAATCAATATCAATAAAGTACAGTACAAAAAAAAGGTTAAATATTAAGACAATATTACTGTACTTAGTATTTTTATTTTAGTTCAACTGATGTCCAATAGGATATGTTTATTTGGTATCATAAAATATATATAGCAAAACAAAAAGAAAAAGGAGACTCTTTTTGAGGGGGTACTCTTGGTCTGTGTTATATACACAGTGTTTAAAACGTAACTTTTATTAATCCTTAATTAAAATGTCTACAGAAGTACAAAAAATTCACAGAAATCACAACAATTATATTAACAGAGTGGGTGATCCTACAAGATCAACAAAAGTAGTCACATAACAATACTTACACAAGAGATACTGGCAAACTGTAATGTGTGTAACCAGTCGTATAATCATGAATTACTCAATAGATACTTGCAAGTTGAGGTGACAATCTCTAAATATTTCTGATGTATAGTATATCATGCAGGTTTCTGGTTAATATTAAGGTTAGCATATGACACACTCACGCCTGCAGATGGCAATCACACTGTAGACCCATGTAAATCCCAATGGATCACAGTTGCAAAATAGAAATATGAAAATTGACATGCTTGGTCTGCTGGTGATATTAAGCAATTATGGGTCTCAAATCAGTAATAATATGTGGAAGTGACAGAGAATGTCACAGAGAAAAGATAGTAAGCAGGAAATACCCATTCACAAAAAAAGCTGGTTTTATGAAATCTACTGTTAATCATATATCTTAATAGATAGTGAATGATTATTGAGAGGCTCAAGGGAGTGGGATTAAAGTTTGCCCTGTATCTGCTGTTGGCATGGCCACAGAGAGCCACAAAAAGCCCTGGCAATGTAACAGGGGACCTGGCCTAAATAGGGGGAGTATCTACACCCCTGAAATAAATAATTTATTAAACAGGGAGCGCCATTTATACAAGGGGGCTGTGGGGGCAGGTGGGCACAGGGGAAGGCACCTACTTTTTACTTTGCTTGATTGGAAGTGGGTCATTCCTCCTCGACCGGTCATTCCTCCTCAGCCGGTGGCACCATCTTCCCAGTGACCTCTGGGAAGATGGTGAATGTGCACTAGAGAGCTAAGACTCTTGCACAGTGCCAGAGTCTTTGCTTTCAATGTGCCGTGGCCATCTTTCCAATGTTGTTATTGGGAAACAGGAAGTGGGTGAGGCAGACCCAGGCCCCTGTTGGGCCCCTTCAGCAGCCTGGGTAATTAGTACCCCCCTCAGCACCGCTGGCTTTCGGCTAATTAGCCAATAGGAGTACAGAAAGTAAAGTTATAGGGCGGCAATAATTATGTGTCACTACAGTATACATAAATTCTAGGCTAGGTGAAAATATGCACTAGAACTGGCTGTCATACAAGGAGTTAATCTCATCATATACGGAGTTAATACTTCTGCATCCAGGGTTCGCATGTATGACTGTACAAATGCAGGTAAAAATAGAGGTATACTGTACCTAACAGTCTACCAACTTAACAATTTATACCCTGATATTCATAAACCAGTCCCGTAGGTTAGACTGCAACAGAGTAAATCATAATGATTCACATGAAATGACTGAATAGTAGCAAATAATGTTGAAAATTGTAAAAAGATAGAAGTAGAATACCTGTTCTCTGCGGACAGCGTGGCTAGCGAATGTGGTATGCAGCGAATGCTCAACATCCAGTCCCGGCTTGCATAAGGAAGTTTAACAGGTATAGAGACTGCTGCTCTCTACAGGGTGAGCAGCCCAAAGTGAGGGAGGTACAGTAATCCTCACTAGCTGATGAGCGTGCATGGAAGGAAGACAAGCGTAAAATAAGTCTATCTGTTAATCTGTGCGGCAAACATATTAGCTCTTGGATGCAGCGGGGTCCCCGTGTGCGCACACCGGGAAACCCTTATGACTGATACACGTGTTTCACCTCTGCGGCTAGTTTACAGTCTAAGGCCAGTTGAGGAAAACAGGCAAGAATTTGAAAATCAACATAGCACATAGGTCGTAAGTTGCACTGTTTATTTAGTTTGTTTTACTCATGCGGTGATTTGTCTCAAACTTTCTCCATCTCTGTATTCAACTTTAAACTACTGCTTGACATTTTGTGCTATCATGATATATGATTGCTTCCAAGCTGGAATGGTGGCAGCACAAAAATGTGGGTAGTAAAAAAATGTGGTAAACATTAAAAAATAACAGAGAAAGGAGCAAAAGAGACTTCAACCAATAACTAATAATGATCATGGCAAATATTCCGGTAGGTCATTTAGAATGAGAGATTCTGAAAATGGTTAAATGGCACAAGCTGCAACTCCTTTCATCCTTGATATTATAGAAGCCATAGCACAAAATGGTCACCGTTACAATTCTATATTTTTATTTATAGTGTGCTTTAGATCATGTCCATTTGAATAATAAAGTTTTGTAAAGATTAATAAATTGACTTTCAATAGGAAACATTCATTGTTTATAGTAACTAAGCATATTCAAAATTGGGAAGATTTTAAGCTGTGTAAGGGAAAGATTAACCAATCCATAAATCATACCTATAATTATAAATCAATATAGAGCTTTAGAGAACTTTCAATATCCAATAAATCAGTAGAGTGAATTAAATCAGAAGTTGGATTTTTTTTAACTGACTGCTGTGAAACAATAGAAAAATCTCTTACAAGAAAGCAAAATAATTATATCATAAATTCTAACCTGAATTTCCTGAATTTTGTCCCTCTTGGCCTTTTTCCCAAAAGTTTTTCTTTAAATATTCTTGTTGTCCAAATTCTTTCCCCCTAGATGAAAGCAGTAACCCAGACAGTATAGATGTTCGGCAGATTGCCTTTCTTAATTTACAATTTATATCTCAATTTTCAAGGATGATTTTGGCTTTTTTCATTTCTAATTACTCATGTAAACCAGTCTTGGTAATTGTATTGCACAATTACTATGTAGCCAGCCCTCCAATGTATAAAAAAATCCTGAGTCTATCAGCTTATTAGGAACGGACTGCAACAAACATTACAAAAATCTGATACAGAGGAGTTAATTGGAAATTGAATTGAGTGATGTAGTCTAAATTACACTATTGATTACTTTCTGATTTGCTCACTCAGAAGAACATGTATTAAATAATTAGAAATCCCCAATTCCCATAGTAACACACATTAAATTACATACCGCAATCTGCATTTCCTTTGTAAAACAATATGTATATTTTATATTTGCAGAGCCTTAAAAGCATAATATAGGGTACAATGTAAATACTGTATTTAATATATTACATTCATTAAGATGCCTTAATTAGTTATTGCAATTGCTTGTACCCATGATTCTCGGCAATTAAAAGACATGCTATTCTCACAAGTTGGATTACAATTTAATTTGCTGTATGGTTAGAAGCACTAAAGGAATAAGTAATACATTAATGTAAGTTGTTTGTAGACTATAATAGTAGATAATTATTGATAAATTCCAGATAACTCAGTGGAAAAAAGACAGGTGGATTTAACCCTACTATTAACATACTGTATGCTAAATGGTTAGGTTATGCCCACAAAAAATGGTTAATGTATTTATGTGTATGCACCTGTTTGTCTTTTTGTATTTATTTAGTACTAATGGATATACAGTTTAATTAAGTAGAAAACAAGCAGAACCAGTAAGTAGTAATATTGTGTAAATTTTAAAATGGACCATAGCGGTCTAAGTGCCTAGCAGGGTCATGCAGATTATGTGGCTCTTTCACTCAGGAAGTGGTGCTTGAAAAGGGTCCTTGAGAAGGGTTCTGAAGGTCTAAAAGGCAGGTGACAGCTGGATATTTGAAAGTATGGCATTTCAGAAATACAGAGCAAAATATGTCTAAGTTGGAATGCATCATGTTTGCATGTGGAGGAAAATGAAGGACTGCCACAGAAGAGCTTAGGGAATGACCAAGAGTATAACAGTAGTTCAAGTCAGAGATGTAAATGGGTACAGCGTACAAGGGGTTCACAAGAGTAGGATTCTGAAACGAAGACAAAGGGGTCTATTTATTAAGCCTTAGATGGAGATAAAGTGGATGTACCATAGATAAACTACCAAAAAAACAGCTCCTGTCATTTTTCAAACACAGGGTGTAGTGAGGCAGTTAGAAGATGATTGGCTTGCACTTTATGTATGTCCATTTTATCTCCATCCAAGGCCTAGCAATGAGACCCTAAAATTTGCTGGAGAACCAGCTAAGAGATTGGAACATCGGGTGATGGACACAGGAAGAGGGGATAATACTGTAACTCTAGCAGCCACATTTAGAATAAACATAAGAGAGGAGTCAAATCTCAATTAAGCCAGCAAAAGGTTTACAGAAATCTCAGTAACATCCTTGGTATGGGTCAAATTTTCCAAGGAGTCCTATCAGATTCATTGACTCTCAACAAATAATACAAAAACCCTTTTGCATATGGTTGTGGTAATCCAAAATGATTGGCCTACTGTAGGGATTGGGGGATATGCATGTATGTTTGTTAAACATTAAATAAAATAACCAGAATTATTGGGGTTTTTAATATTTTCTAGATAAAATTAATCATTTGAAAGACAATTTACCATTCTCTTCACATAAAATCCTCAATATACTATTTACAGCGCATCTGGAAAGTATTCACAGCGCTTTACTTTTTCCACATTTTGTTATGTTAGTCTTATGCCAAAATGGAATAAATTCATTTTTCCCTCAAAATTCTACATGCAATACCCCATAATGACAACATGAAAAAAGTTTTTTTGAGATTTTTGCTAATTTATTAAAAATAAAAAAGTAAGAAATCACATGTACGTAAGTATTCACAGCCTTTGCAATGAAGCTCAGAATTGAGCTCAGGTACATCCTGTCTCCACTGATCATCCTTTAGCTGTTCCTACAGCTTAATTGGAGACCACCTGTGGTAAATTTAGTTGATTGGACATGATTTGGAGAGGCACACACCTGTCTATATAAGGTCTCGCAATTGACAGTGCATGTCTGAGCACAAACAGGACTGACTCAAAATACAAATCTGGGAAAGGGTATTAAAATATCTGCTGCTTTGAAGGTCCCAATGAGCACAATGGCCTCCATCATCCGTAAATGGAAGAAGTTCAGTACCACCAGGACTCCTCCTAGAGCTGGCCAGCCATCTAAACTGAGTTATTAGGGGAGAAGGGCCCTGGTCAGGGAGGTGACCAAGAACCCAATGGTCACTCTGTCAGAGCTACACCATTCCTCTGTGGAGAGAGGAGAACCTTCCAGAAGTATAACCATCTCTGCCGAAATCCACCAATCATGCCTGTATGGTAGAGTGGGCAGACAGAAGCCACTCCTTAGTAAAAAGCACATGGCAGCCCACCTGGAGTTTGCCAAAATGCACCTGAATGACTCTCAGACCATGAGAAACAAAATTCTCTAATCTAATCAGACAAAGATTGAACTCTTTGGTGTGAATGCCAGGAGTCATGTTTGAAGGAAACCAGGCACCGCTTATCTCCAGGCAAATACCATTCCTACAGTGAAGCATGGTGGTGGCAGCATCATGCTGTGGGGATGTTTTTCAGCAGCAGGAACTGGGATTCTAGTCAGGATAGAGGGAAAGATGAATGCAGCAATGTACAGAGACATCCTGGATGAAAACCTGCTGCAGAGCACTCTTGACCTCAGACTGGGGAGACGGTTCATCTTTCAGCAGGATAACGACACTAAGCACACAGCCAAGGTATCAAAGGAGTGGTTTCAGGACAACTCTGTGAATGTCCTTGAGTGGCCCAGCCAGAGCCCAGACTTGAATCCGATTGAACATCTCTGGAGAGATCTGAAAATAACTGTGCACCGACGCTTCCCCTCCAACCTGATGGAGCTTGAGAGGCGCTGCAAAGAGGAATGGGCAAAACTGCCTAAAGATAGGTGTGCCAAGCTTGTAGCATCATATTCAAAAAGATTGAGGCTGTAATTGTTGCCAAAGGTGCATCAACAAAGTATTGAGCAAAGGTTGTGAATACTTATGTACATGTGATTTCTTAGTTTTTTATTTTTAATAAATATGCAAAAATCTCAAAACCACTTTTTTTACACTGTCATTATGGGGTATTGTGTGTAGAATTTTGAGGGGAAAAATGAATTTATTCCAGTTTGGAATAAGGCTGTAACATAACAAAATGTGGAAGTAGTGAAGCGCTGTGATCCGGATGAACTGTATACCATTCAATGGATTTTAATTCCCTGTCACTCATGAGAAGATTTATCAAAATTTCTAAAGAGAATAATTGGAGGAGTTCTAGCTATCATCTATTGAGTACATTATATAAAATTATAGCTAGAATCTTATTGTTAGTTCTGGACAATTCTTCACTTGTCTTCTATAGAATTCGATATAGTTTCCCTCATAGAACCATGCCAGTGATAGCAATCCATAGCAGAATGTTCACCAGTAAGCAAAAGTGAAACATAAATGGATATTTAGGGCAGTACGGATGGTGTAATGGTTAGCATTACTGCCTCACAGCACTGAGGTCATGGTTTCAATCCCCACCATGGCTCTAACTGTGTGGAGTTTGTATATTCTTCCCATACTTGTGTAGGTTTCCTCCGGGTGCTCCGGTTTCCTCCCATAATTCAAAAATATACTGGTAGGTTAATTAGATCCCAATGAAAAAATGAATCCTAATGTGTGTGTGTGTGTGTGTGTGTGTGTGTGTGTGTGTGTGTGTGTGTGTACAATGTACATGTGATAGGGAATATAGATTGTGAGCTCTACTGGGGCAGGGACTGATGTGAATGGCCAAATATTCTCTGTAAAGTGCTGCGGAATATGTGTGTGCTATATAAATAACTGGTAATAAATAATAAATAAATATGTTAAACACTGGGTTGTTTTTGCATTACACTGAAACCTGCTTATTATAAGAAATTAAATACCCTTACTGTAAAATTAGGATATTAGAAATCACCTCAATTTAATGTGGAGTTAATAGCATCACTTCCTATATACTGTAGTCACTATTCCAGATAAATATATATATATGGAGATTGGGCAGCACTCCACGGCTTTTGAAAAATAAGTACATCGCCACCACAGCATGCTTTCAATGTTTCAGTTGCACCTTTAATGGCACCTTTCGTTATATGGGCGGTGTAATGGTTAGCATCACTGCCTCACAGCACTAAGGTCATGAGTTCTGTTTCCACTACGGCCCTAACTGTGTGGAGTTTGTATATTCTCCCTGTGGTTGCGTGGGTTTCCTCCGGGTACTCCGGTTTACCCGCAATCCAAAAATATACTGGTAGGTTAATTGGCTCCGAAGAATTTTTTTTTTTAGCCAAGCTTGAATGTGTTTAGTGTATATGTGACAGGGAATAAACGTTGTAAGCACCACTGGGGCAGGAACTGATGTGAACTGGCAAATATTCTCTGTAAAGGGCTGCGGAATAGGTGTTCGCTATATAAATAACTGGTAATAAAAAATATATACAGTAGGAACACTGTAATTAAATGGACACAGAAATATAGAAACAAGTACACATCTAGTTTTCCAGTGTAATATTACAAGTGACAAAAAGGGGCCAGTACTGTATGACACCAGTGACAATGTAACTGTTGTGTCAAACTAGACCATAGAAGCTATGACACTGGGCCACAGTGAAGACCAAGTAAGAAAATCTAAAATTGCTGCTTTCAGCAAAACAGCAGACAGTAGTTAACAGTAATTATATTTCCTCACAAAGAGTAGCAATTATATTTAGACAGTTTAATATATTATTCACGTCTGACAAGTAAGTGAACATTGTTATCTGATACGTAATAATTAACATGTTTGCTGGATTGTGTTTCACATAATATATTTAAAAATACTGATTTGTTGAGAGTCCTTATAATGCTTCTCTTTTAATTATTTCTTTATGAAAATCAGATTGTCCAGCTGAAGTTTTCTCTTTAAAAAAATTGTATAATTATCGATCACTTTTAAACACAGATAACACATTTATTTAATAATTATCCTTTATTAATTACCATGTATATTGATGAAATATTCTTTAATACAATATAGTTTCAGAACTGCTTCCAGGGAATATATAATCTATTTTCTATAGCTTAATTTATCTCTTATGGTTCAACATATCTTTGGAAGAGAGCTGAAGCTATTGAAAGAAATCCATCAATATTAATTCACAAAAAATGTAGTTGCTTGTATGATTTAATAATTTCTGCAGTACGTTTGATCTTTATTATTTCCACCAGAACACTAACTGAGTGATACACAATAGCAGGGTATTTTATTGCAAAAATTGGAAGATTTACCAATACAGGTAAACAGTAGACAGAACTTTGTGTGCCCCATGGCTAGGCTTACCATACTATCCCTTTAAACCTGGACACTAATGAGTTATACAGGTTCTGTAGCTCGCTGACTTCAAGACTGTATTTCATCTTGTTTTAATCAGCCACAGGACCTGTGTAATTCATGATAGTCCTGATTTGAAGGGATAATATGGCAAGCCTGCCAATAGCAACATTTTGAAGGGTCCCCCATTTGTATGTCCTTGTGTAATGCCCTACTGTCGTGCCCCCAGTTCACATTATGCTACATTATAGTGCACCCAGTTGATATTATGCAACATTGTAGTACCCCCAGTTAATATTATATCACACTGTAGTGCCCCCAGTTCATACTGTGGTACATTACAGTGCCCACAGTTCATAATTTGAAACATTAATGTGCTCAAAGTTCTATATTATATCCTATTACAGTGTCCCCATTTAAAACTGTACAATTTAAAGTGCCCACAGTTCATATTATGCCCACATTACAGTGCCCACAGTTCATATTCTGCCACATTATAGTGTACATATTGTGATAACTTACAGTGCCCCAGTTCTTATTATGGGGCAGATGTATCAAACCTTTGAGAGAGATAAAGTGGAGGAGTTTCCCATAGTTGCAAATTCCACTTTATGTGACCTTCTTAATCTGAGAGCTCAATCCCCACTGCAACTCAATTCACAAAGGCTTTGATCAATGAGAAGACTACTCAAAACTTTGCCTGTGAGGATGAAAATGGTGTTCAGGACATGCATCATATCAGTGTATAAAGGCCCCCATATGTCAGCAATCACAAATTTTTTTAGCTAATTCTGAGATTTTTTTTCCCAGATTTAAAATTTCCCCAATCCACCAATGTGTACCCATACACTACAGATATTTTTCAGTGATTTGCAGATCATTTTCATCAAATACAGATCTGCCAATCTTAAAAGCAAATCAATTTAGTAGAAATGGTCTGCAAATCTGCTGATTGTTGCCATACACTCAGCGATCTATAGACCAAATTGATCTGTGCAATCTACCTGATTTTACAATCTCAAATGTTTTTTGGTCTGAATCCGCGATCTGTGAACCCCATACATTGCAGATTTATTTATACAATCATCTGCAAATTGGAAAATTGTTGTAATTGATTGCTGATATATGAGGGCCTTAACGTTACTGAGAGCGAGAAACCGAGACCAACACCTACTGTATATAAGTGCAGATGAGTCCCCGTTTTACAGCCTGTGCAATGGGCCAGTCCAATTTACTTAGCATGCAATTCCAGGAACTTGGTAGATAATTATATGAACTGTATGCAGGCTCTAGAGATGGGCCCCCTATGCCTCTGGGCCCTATAGCAATGGCACCCCCTGTATCCACTATAGCTACACCCATGTGCACATGTATCAATTTGACTGTGTGCATTTATTTTTCTTTCATCTAATTATATAATTCAGCAGTGACCTTTTTGTTGAAAAATATTTTTTTGCATTATGTAATGGTTACATAATGCTTATTTCAGAGATTGATTCAGTTTACACAGCACCTGTGTCTTAGGACACAGCTGCTGTACGAAAATTTGCAAATGCCGCAGGAGGCGTCTTGTGTAAATAGAAGCCTCCTGCTGGCTTCTGTGATTCGCTGCTGGGTAAACATCAGTCATCTGAGTAACCCTCAGGTTTCTCATGATAGATGGGAAATTCATGCTTACATGGCCAGTGAAGCTGTATCGGAAGAGTCAAACACTGTCCTCAATATATCTCGAAATGGGGCCGACATGCCCCCATTTTTTAAAAAGCTGCCTATCACTGCCCCCTCCTCACCCACAAATGGCTGAAGAATGTCACTCACCTGACATCTGCAGCCACAATGCGTATAACGATGCAGAACCCAATCTGCACATGCGCAGTTCAACATCAGAGATGTGTGTAAACCATTGTGTTTGTGAACATCTTTGAATTAGGCCCATAATAACATACAGAGAGGGATCAATTCTTACCTCTAAAAACCAAGAAACTTGACTTTATTTTGTAATCCATTGGTAATGTTATCAAATGGAGAACAGAAAATATTAAATAACCAAATAAAAAAATATTTACATACAAATGTAGCCATGCTCATCCAGCCTGCTGCACGGCTGCACAGGCACCCACACCAATGCGCAGGTGCGACTTAGTATGCCAAGCTGCCCATGTAGTCCTATGGGTGCAAGTACATCCTAGTCACAGTCACATGCTTGGATTGCTGCGAATATGGCAAGCTGAGCGTGGCTACATGAGCGTGGCCACATCTGTACATACATACAAACATATATACATACTAAGGAGCTAAATGAAATGTCTTCCAGCTTTGTTTATGTGTTACTGATAAAGGGTGATATATTTGAAGGAATGGTTAGGCACAATGTCAACAGATATTACCAATCCCTATGGCTCATAAGTGCAGTAGTATTTTTAGGTATTACCACTTATCCAGTATATGTCAGTATGCCAATTATATTACCGTGGATTTTCCTGTGTCATTTGTGAGTTGCTGTTTCTTGCTTTGAAACTGTGCAGAATGCTAGTATACCAGGATTCTCCAGGGACTCTACTTCCACCTGTACCTTCCCTTTCATCATATATGGCACAGTCAGTTTAGAAGCTGCCAGGACCTTGCAGGAAAACTGGCTGTGTATTGTACACAGGCAGGTCACAAACAGCTTGATATTTCCATGTTGTATTATCTGGCAGACAGGATTATTGATGAGCTGGAAATATCAAGCTGTTCATGAATTTATATAAAACCTTGTTAAAAGTATGGTGAAAAATGAAAACTTAACTGGACCTATGCCAAGTATTTTCTGATGACATAATTTATAACATAATTCATGATATCACTGGTGGCATGACTTCAGAGATGGATTTTGGATTTAAAATGGCCCTGGAAAAATATGTGAAATTGGGTCTGAATGAACTGTGTGTGAAGTGTGGACATAGCCAAGGCAAAAGTAGTTTGGGGTTAGAACACAGTTAGCAGTAGACACATTGGTGGTAGGCAAGGTGAGTGCATTATGCATTGGTAGGCGGAATTAGAGCAAGTGGAGCTTTAAACAATAGTTTTGTAGTTAACACATTAGTAAAGGTACTTCTCTGTTGGAGCAAAAATAAGTGCAGTAGGCAGATGTTGGCGCTCCAGTATGTGGAATTCCGTACATGGAACGGTTTTGTAAGTGATGCAGTTTCATTAATCGAATTAGACTCTCACCACTACAAACCATTGTGAATGCAGCTGAGAGGCTAATGTTGCTCGCTAGATGTTCATCGTCTGTGGATCCACTCAGATCAACATTGCTTACCTGTATTCTACCGTATTCAATATAAAATACTTTTATTCACACACTCAGCCATTTACCAAACTACACCAACGTACATCTCTTTTCGCTTATCTCAAAATATCTCCCAACCCCAACTCTTCGCTCCTCACAAGATCCACATCTCTCATCCAAACTCATTATTCGCTCCCATTCATGATTACAGGATCCCTATAGAGTGTCTAAATTGTCAAATATGGTTGTCTTACCTGTCCCTGGTACAACCTCCATAAAGGCTGATCCCCTATTGAGACTAATCTCTAATACTGTACACTGCTGCAGGTGTGACTAGAAGACCCACTGTTGCGTACATCTCTGGGGCTATTGTAATGTGGTCACGCTTCATACTTGATGATTTAGATTCTATGAGTAGAAGTGACTTGTACTTGTTTCTATGTCACATACAGGATTCTACAGGCTTCACGGTGAGACGCCATGAAGTAGATTGACCTGCGTAACGCAAGGACCACTGTTCTGGCAGTTTTGACATGCAGGGGACGGTGGCTACACCAATGGACTGCAGATACAGAATCCGAGTAAGGTATGACAGGTCCGCCCTTCACAGGTAAGACCCTGTTGGGACGTACAGGATACGTGATTATCCATGTCAACTGCGGGTAAGTCGGTATGTCTTCCTTCCACAGCTGCACACACCAGGAAATTATATCCTACACCTACACTGCAATTCCTTCAAACATGATTCCATATATTCCTCCACTTCCTTTAGAGGATGTTGGGGAAATCCAGAAAACCTGCGCCGCCAGGTTCCCAGGGACGGATTTCAAATTTGGCTTTTTTTCAAACCCTTCGGTTTATCGGTGGACCTCACTGGCTGGGGATCAGGCAGGTGGGAGCGAGACTAAAGAGATTCAGTAACACATTTGGGCAATATACTGCCTAGACCCCTGGAAACAGTTAGGTTGCCCAGGGGTGCAGACTAGAATTTCTAGTATTCCCGCCTCATAGATTATTCAAATCAGGCTTACTAGCTTCTCAGGCAAAAAGTGCACTACTGCTGGAAGCTGTCATAACATTTGTCAAACTAATGTCATTATTCCAGTTCCACCTCATTTACGTAACAGGGGTTACTATTCAAACCTGGGGCCATTGATTCCCTACTGGTGGGTGTTCAATTCAGGATGGAGTCTGGGAGTGGTGATCTCTGCTCGAGATGTAGAGGAATTCCTGGTATCCCGGGATATCAGGGGTGCGTACTAGTGATGTGCACCTGAAATTTTTCGGGTTTTGTGTTTCGGTTTTGGATTCGGTTCCGCAGCCGTGTTTTGGATTCGGACGCGTTTTGGCAAAACCTCCCTGAAAATGTTTTGTCGGATTCGGGTGTGTTTTTGATCCGGGTGTTTTTTTTTTTTACAAAAAAACCCCTCAAAAACAGCTTAAATCATAGAATTTGGGGTTCATTTTGATCCCATAGTATTATTAAGCTCAATAACCATAATTTCCACTCATTTTCAGTCTATTCTGAACACCTCACACCTCACAATATTATTTTTAGTCCTAAAATTTGCACAGAGGTCGCTGGATGACTAAGCTAAGCGACCCAAGTGGCCGACACAAACACCTGGCCCATCTAGGAGTGGCACTGCAGTGTCAGACAGGATGGCACTTCAAAAAAATAGTCCCCAAACAGCACATGATGCAAAGAAAAAAAAAAAGGCGCAATGAGGTAACTGTGTGACTAAGCTAAGCGACACAAGTGGTCGACACAAACACCTGACCCATCTAGGAGTGACACTGCAGTGTCAGACAGGATGGCACTTCAAAAAAATAGTCCCCAAACAGCACATGATGCAAAGTAAAAAAGAGGCACAATGAGGTAGCTGTGTGACTAAGCTAAGCGACCCAAGTGGCCGACACAAACACCTGGCCCATCTAGGAGTGGCACTGCAATGTCAGACAGGATGGCAGATTTAAAAAATAGTCCCCAAACAGCACATGATGCAAAGAAAAAAAGAGGTGCACCAAGGTCGCTGGATGGCTAAGCTAAGCGACACAAGTGGCTGACACTAACACCTGGCCAACCTAGGAGTGGCACTGCAGTGTCAGACAGGATGGCACTTCCAAAAATAGTCCCCAAACAGCACATGATGCAAAGAAAAATGAAAGAAAAAAGAGGTGCAAGATGGAATTGTCCTTGGGCCCTCCCACCCACCCTTATGTTGTATAAACAGGACATGCACACTTTAACAAACCCATCATTTCAGCGACAGGGTCTGCCACATGACTGTGACTGAAATGACTGGTTGGTTTGGGCCCCCACCAAAAAAAGAAGCAATCAATCTCTCCTTGCACAAACTGGCTCTACAGAGGCAAGATGTCCACCTCCTCCTCTTCCTCCAATTCCTCACCCCTTTCACTGTGTACATCCCCCTCCTCACAGATTATTAATTCGTCCCAACTGGAATCCACCATCTCAGGTCCCTGTGTACTTTCAGGAGGCAATTGCTGGTGAATGTCTCCACGGAGGAATTGATTATAATTCATTTTGATGAACATAATCTTCTCCACATTTTCTGGAAGTAACCTCGTACACCGATTGCTGACAAGGTGAGCGGCTGCACTAAACACTCTTTCGGAGTACACACAGGAGGGGGGGCAACTTAGGTAAAATAAAGCCAGTTTGTGCAAGGGCCTCCAAATTGCCTCTTTTTCCTGCCAGTATACGTACGGACTGTCTGACGTGCCTACTTGCATGCGGTCACTCATATAATCCTCCACCATTCTTTCAATGGTGACAGAATCATATGCAGTGACAGTAGACGACATGTCAGTAATCATTGGCAGGTCCTTCAGTCCGGACCAGATGTCAGCACTCGCTCCAGACTGCCCTGCATCACCGCCAGTGGGTGGGCTCGGAATTCTTAGCCTTTTCCTCGCACCCCCAGTTGCGGGAGAATGTGAAGGAGGATCTGTTGACGGGTCACGTTCCGCTTGACTTGACAATCTTCTCTCCAGCAGGTCTTTGAACCTCTGCAGACTTGTGTCTGCCAGAAAGAGAGATACAACATAGGTTTTAAATCTAGGATCGAGCACGGTGGCCAAAATGTAGTGCTCTGATTTCAACAGATTGACCACCTGTGAATCCTGGTTAAGCGAATTAAGGGCTTCATCCACAAGTCCCACATGCCTAGCAGAATCGCTCTGTTTTAGCTCCTCCTTCAATGTCTCCAGCTTCTTCTGCAAAAGCCTGATGAGGGGAATGACCTGACTCAGGCTGGCAGTGTCTGAACTGACTTCACGTGTGGCAAGTTCAAAGGGTTGCAGAACCTTGCACAACGTTGAAATAATTCTCCACTGTGCTTGAGTCAGGTGCATTCCCCCTCCTTTGCCTATATCGTAGGCAGATGTATAGGCTTGAATGGTCTTATGCTGCTCCTCCATCCTCTGAAGCATATACAGGGTTGAATTCCACCTCGTTACCACCTCTTGCTTCAGATGATGGCAGGGCAGGTTCAGGACTGTTTGGTGGTGCTCCAGTCTTTGGCACGCGGTGGCTGAATGCCGAAAGTGGCCCGCAATTCTTCGGGCCACCGATAGCATCTCTTGCACGCCCCTGACGTTTTTTAAATAATTCTGCACCACCAAATTCAATGTATGTGCAAAACATGGGATGTGCTGGAATTTGCCCAGATGTAATGCACGCACAATATTGCTGATGTTGTCCGATGTCACAAATCCCAAGGAGAGTCCATTTGGGGTAAGCCATTCTACGATGATGTTCCTCAATTTCCGTAAGAGGTTGTCAGCTGTGTGCCTCTTATGGAAAGCGGTGATACAAAGCGTAGCCTGCCTAGGAACGAGTTGGCGTTTGTGAGATGCTGCTACTGGTGTCGCCGCTGCTGTTCTTGCTGCGGGAGGCAATACATCTACCCAGTGGGCTGTCACAGTCATGTAGTCCTGAGACTGCCCTGCTCCACTTGTCCACATGTCCGTGGTTAAGTGGACATTGGGTACAACTGCATTTTTTAGGACACTGGTGACTCTTTTTCTGACGTCTGTGTACATTTTCGGTATCGCCTGCCTAGAGAAATGGAACCTAGATGGTATTTGGTACCGGGGACACAGTACCTCAATCAATTCTCTAGTTCCCTGTGAATTAAAGGTGGATACCGGAAACACGTTTCTCACCACCCACGCTGCCAAGGCCTGAGTTATCCGCTTTGCAGCAGGATGACTGCTGTGATATTTCATCTTCCTCGCAAAGGACTGTTGGACAGTCAATTGCTTACTGAAAGTAGTACAAGTGGTCTTCCGACTTCCCCTCTGGGATGACGATCGACTCCCAGCAGCAACAACAACAGCGCCAGCAGTAGGCATTACACTCAAGGTTGCATTGGAGGAATCCCAGGCAGGAGAGGACTCGTCAGACTTGACAGTGACATGGCCTGCAGATCTATTGGCTTTCCTGTCTAAGGAGGAAATTGACACTGAGGGAGTTGGTGGTGTGGTTTGCAGGAGCTTGGTTACAAGAGGAAGGGATTTAGTGGTCAGTGGACTGCTTCCGCTGTCATCCAAAGTTTTTGAACTTGTCACTGACTTCTGATGAATGCGGTCCAGGTGACGTATAAGGGACGATGTTTCTAGGTGGTTAACATCCTTACCCCTACTTATTACAGCGTGACAAAGGCAACACACGGCTTGACACCAGTTGTCCGCATTTCTGTTGAAATAATTCAACACCGAAGTGGTGATTTTTTTTGTATTTTGACCAGGCATGTCAATGGCCATATTCGTCCCATGGACAACAGGTGTCTCCCCGGGTGCCTGACTTAAACAAACCACCTCACCATCAGAATCCTCCTTGTCAATTTCCTCCCCAGCGCCAGCAATACCCATATCCTCATCCTAGTGTACTTCAACAGTGACATCTTCAATTTGACTATCAGGAACTGGACTGCGGGTGCTCCTTCCAGCACTTGCAGGGGGCGTGCAAATGGTGGAAGGCGCAAGCTCTTCCCGTCCAGTGTTGGGAAGGTCAGGCATCGCAACCGACACAATTGGACTCTCCTTGGGGATTTGTGATTTAGAAGAACGCACAGTTCTTTGCTGTGCTTTTGCCATCTTAACTCTTTTAAGTTTTCTAGCAGCAGGATGAGTGCTTCCATCCTCATGTGAAGCTGAACCACTAGCCATAAACATAGGCCAGGCCCTCAGCCATTCCTTGCCACTCCGTGTCGTAAATGGCACATTGGCAAGTTTACGCTTCTCCTCAGACGATTTTGATTTAGATTTTTGGGTCATTTTACTGAGCTTTATTTTTTTGGATTTTACATGCTCTCTACTATGACATTGGGCATCGGCCGTGGCCTTCTGTACCGTACTGCTATATATTATATACTGGTGGTCAGCAAACTGTGCAAAACTGAAATGCACCTCAGGTATGGTTGGATAGTATGCTTGACGACACAGAGGTAGGTAGAGCAGTGGCCTACTGTGCCATACTGCTATATATTATATACTGGTGGTCAGCAAACTGTGCAAAACTGAAATGCACCACAGGTATGGATGGATAGTATACTTGACGACACAGAGGTAGGTAGAGCAGTGGACTACTGTACCGTACTGCTATATATACATAGTTATACTGGTGGTCAGCAAAATTCTGCACTGTCCTCCTACTATATATTACAATGCAGCACAGATATGGAGCGTTTTTCAGGCAGAGAACGTATAATACTGGTGGTCACTGGTCAGCAAAACTCTGCACTGTCCTCCTACTATATAATACTGCTGGTCCCCAGTCCCCATGCAATAAAGCAATTAGCACACTGAGCACAGATATTTGCAGCACACTGAGCACAGATATGGAGCGTTTTTCAGGCAGAGAACGTAGATATTTGCACTTGCAGCACACTGAGCACAGATATTTGCAGCACACTGAGCACAGATATTTGCAGCACACTGAGCACAGATATTTGCAGCCCACTGAACATAGAAACTGAGAGGACGCCAGCCACGTCCTCTCACGATCATCTCCAATGCACGAGTGAAAAATGGCGGCGACGCGCGGCTCCTTATATAGAATATGAATCTCGCGAGAATCCGACCGCGGGATGATGACATTCGGGCGCGCTCGGGTTAACCGAGCAAGGCGGGAGGATCCGAGTTGCTCGGACCCGTGCAAAAAAAGGTGAAGTTCGGGCGGGTTCGGATCCCGAGGATCCGAACCCGCTCATCACTAGTGCGTACTTCACATTCCAATCTGGTCGCCTCTCTAGGCCTAGCTAAGGTTGCACTACAACTATGGCCCTCATTCCGAGTTGTTCGCTCGCTAGCTGCTTTTAGCAGCAGTGCACATGCTAGGCCGCCGCCCTCTGGGAGTGTATCTTAGCTTAGCAGAAGTGCGAATGAAAGATTAGCAGAATTGCTCGAAAATCTTTTCCTGCAGTTTCAGAGTAGCTCCAGACCTACTCCTAGATTGCGATCACTGCTGACTGTTTGGTTCCTGCTTTGACATCACAAACACACCCTGCGTTCGGTCAGCCACTCCCCCGTTTCCTCAGGCAAGCCTGCGTTTTTATCCGTGACGCCTGCGTTTTTCAGCACACTCCCCAAAAATGTCTGTTTCCGCCCAGAAACACCCACTTCCTGTCAATCACACACCGATCAGCAGTGCGACTTAAAAGCGTCGCTCGGCCCTGTGTAAAATTGCATAGTTTTGTGTGAAAGTACTTCGCGCGTGTGCCCTGCAGACCATACGCATGCGCAGAACAGCCCATTTTTAGCCTGATCGCTATGCTGCAAAAAACGGCAGCGAGCGATCAACTCGGAATGACCCCCTATGTCTCTTCCAGTTCCAAACACTGAGCTTGGATTCTACGCAACACCGGAGGTGTTCATCAGGGCCATGGCAGCCTTTATACTCCCACTTCACAAACCAGGAGTGGATTTTGGGGTCATTCTGAGTTGATCGCTCACTAGCAGTTTTTAGCAGCCGTGCAAACGCATAGTCGCCGCCCACGGGGAGTGTATTTTCGCTTTGCAGGAGTGCGAACACCTGTGCAGCAGAGCGCCTGCAAACACATTTTGTGCAAAACAACACCAGCCCTGTAGTTACTTATCCTGTGCGATAATTACTACGAAGAGTGACACGGTAATGATGTCAGATACCCGCCCAGCAAACGCCCGGCCACACCTGCGTTTTTCCAAATACTCCCAGAAAACGGTCAGTTGACACCCAGAAACTCCCACTTCCTGTCAATCTCCTTGTGGTCGGCTGTGCGATTGGAATCGTCGCTAGAACCAGTGCAAAACCACAAAGGACTTCGTACCCATACGCATGTGCAGATTTGCCGTTTTTTTCACTAATCGCTATGCAGCAAACAACGGCAGCTAGCGATCAACACGGAATGCCCCCATAATTTCATACCTGGGCAACCTTAACATCCTCCAGGGAGATGTTATTACGTAGTGTTGCTCTCTCAAATCAACTCTCCCGGGATCTCGGGTGGATCCTGAAGCTTCCAATTTCGCATTTGAAGCTGATAAGGAGGCGTTCCTTCCTGGGGATGAGTCTCAACATGGAAGTACAGAGGGTGTTTCTACTGGTGAAGAAAGCATTGGTGATCCAATCAATGGTCCAGGATGTCCTGATGCCAGCACGGGTATCGGTTCATCAGTGCATTTGCCTTCTGGGGAAGATGGTTGGCTACTAAGAGGCTCGACAGTACGGAAGATTCCTTGCACAGTCTTTCCCACTGGATCTCCTGGTCTTATGGTCAGGATCTCATCTTCACATGCATCAGCGGATACGCCTGTTGCCGAAAGCCAGAATTTAATTCCTCTGGTGGCTGCAAACTTCTCACCTACTCGAGGGCCACAGGTTCGGGATTCAGAATTGGATTCATATAACCACAGATGCAAGTTTCAGGGGTTGGCAAGCAGTCGCTCAGGGGGAAAACTTCGAGAAAAGTAGTCAGTTCAGGTACCTCTCTTTCCAATAAACATTCTGGATCTAAAGGCTGTGTATAACGACCTTCTACAAGAGGCACATCTTCTGCGAGATCAAGCCGTTCAGGTTCAGTCGAACAACGTCACAGCGGTGTCCTACATAAACAGGCAGGGCGGAACGAAGAGCAGGGCTGCAATGTCAGAGGTGACTATAATCCTTCTCTGGGCAGAGCAGCATGCAAGAGCACTGACAGCAATCTTCCTTCCGGGAGTGGACAACTGGGAAGCAGACTTCCTCAGCAGACACAATCTCCTTTTTCGCAGAAGTAACAAGCCGATGGGTTGTACCGCAGATAGACATGATGGCCTCTCACCTCAACAAGAAGCTTTGGAGGTACTGTCACGAGACCCACAAGTAGTGGTGGTGGACGCCCGGGTAACTCCGTGGGTGTTCCAGTCCGTGTATGTGTTCCCTCCACTTCCACTCATCCCATGGATTCTCAAGCTAATAAAAAGGACAAGAGCTCAGGCGATCCTCATTGCTCCGGACTGGCCAAGAAGTGCTTGGTACGCGAATCCTCTGGAGTTACTACTGGAAGATCCGAGGCCTCTTCCTCTTCGCGAGGACCTTCTGCAACAGGGGCCGTTCACTTATCAAGACTTACCACGGCTACGTTTGACAGCATGGAGGTTGAATGCCAGATCTTAGCTCGGAAGGGCATTCCGAACAAAGTCATTCCTACCCTGATACAGGCTAGGAAAGGGGGTAAGTCTAAACATTACCATCGCACTTGGAAAGAGTACGTGTCTTGGTGTGAATCCAAGAAGTTTCCTATGGTGGAGTTTCAACTAGGACGGTTTCTCCTCTTTCTGCAAGCAGGTGTGGTTGTGGGCCTACGTTTGGGCTCCATATAGGTCCAGATATCGGCCTTGTCCATTTTCTTCCAGAAACAAATCGCTGCTTTCCCTGAGGTTCAGTCTTTCTTGATAGGGGTTCTGCACATCCAGCCACCCTTTGTGCCTCCTACGGCACCTTTGGATCTTAATGTGGTGCTGCAGTTCCTGCAGTCGGATTGGTTTGAGCCTTTACAGAAGGTGGACGTCAAGTTTCTAACTTGAGAGGTGGTCACATTGTTGGCATTGGCATCTGCTCGACGGGTGTCGAAATTGGGGTCATTGTCATGCAAGAGCCCCTACTTGTTTTTCCATGAAGATGGAACTGAGCTCAGAACACGTCAGCAATTTCTTCCAAAGGTTGTGTCGGATTTTCATATCACCAACCTATTGTGGTGCCAGTGGCTACTGACTCCTCAATTACCTCAATGTCCTTGGATGTCGTGAGGGCTTTGAAAGTTTCTGTAAAGAGGACTTCTCGTCACATGTAGTCGGATGCTCTGTTTGTCCTTTATGATCCCAACACGGTTGGGTGTCCTGCTTCTAAGCAGACATTTGCTCGCTTGATCGGGTTTACTATCCAAAATGCTTTTTCTATGGCAGGCCTGCCGTGTCCAAGATCTGTTAAGGCCCACTCTACTCATACAGTGGATTGTTCCTGGGCAGCTGTCTGGGGTGGCTCAGCTTTACAGCTTTGCCGACCAGCTGCTTGGTCAGGGTCGAACACGTTTGTTGAAGTGCTACAAGTGTAATACTTTGGTATCTGAGGACCTACAGTTTGGTCAATCCATTCTGCAGGATCCTCAGCACTCCCTCCCATACTGGGAGCTTTGGTACATCCCCATGGTACTGTTTGGAACCCCAGCATGCTCTAGGATGTAAGAGAAAATAGGATTTTAATTGCCTACCAGTAAATCCTTTTCTCGTAGTCCATAGAGGATGCTGGGCACCCGCCCAATGCTTCGTTTTTCTGTGTTGCTACTTGGTTAAGTATTGGTTCAGCTGTTGTTGTTCCTCTTTCATGCATGGTTAGCATAGTTTCTTCAGGTTACATGCTGATTGGCATGGTTGCTTCCTGTTTCATGCTAGATAACATTGTTCTTCGTGTTGCATGATGGTTGGCATGATTTCTTCATGTTTTATCCGGGTTGTCATGATTTCTTCATGTTGCCTGCTGGTTATCATGGTTTCTTCATGTTACCTGCTGGTTGACATGGTTTCTTCATGTTTCATGTGGTTTTGCATGATTTCTTCATGGTGCATGCTGGTTAGCATGGTTTCTCCATGTTGCATGCTTGTCAGCAAGATTTTTTTGATTTGGTGTGGGCTGGTGTGAATCTCACCACTATCTGTATTTCCTTCTCTCAAAGTATGTCCGTCTCCTCTGGCACAGTTTCTAGACTGAGGCTGGTAGGAGGGGCCTAGAGGGAGAAGCCAGCCCACACTGTTAAACTCTTAAAGTGCCAGTGGCTCCCAAAGGACCCGTCTATACCCCATGGTACAAAATGGAACCCCAGCATCCTCTATGGACTACGAGAAAAGATTTACTGGTAGGCAATGAAATGCTATTATTTAAGCTAAAATATACAGATATTGGGGAGTATCAAGACTTTCAAGACCCTCAAAAACCTGAGATAGATTCTGTTGACTGCTATGGAAATACTGTATGTAACTGTATAAAACTGGATTTTTTTTTAACTAATGAATAGAGAGTTTAGTTATAGGGGTAAATGTAATAGCCTGCAAACTGCATTCATTTAAAAGGCAAAATCAGGTTGTTTTTTTCTTTTACACCTGACAATTTTTGTGAGAGAGAATCTGTATTGTTAACGCATAGGGAGAAATAAATATTTTGTTTAAACATAACTTTTATTATTCCATTAATTAAGATGATGTGATTACAGCTCACATGTTAATCCAAGACTACAGTGAAACATAGAGGTTAAAATCACGAATACTAACAAACATGTGAATAAGAAGACAAATCGTGTCCACGTGTTGTTATTAGTTAGATGGTATGTTGTGGTTGTAGTAACATACATGTCCACTTGGTCACTGTATATGATGTAATACTCTTAATTTTGGGGCTGCCAAAGTGTCCGTGCCCTATAATCCTGTTTCTGAACACCCTGGATGTGATAGATCGTTGTCCAGATTTGTCCTAATTTACTTCCGTGAATATGGTGGTGTCACCCACTTGCTACTCGCTAATAAATACCTCGTAGGAATGCTCTTTATTATTTAGAGGCTATGAGCACAGGTTAATGTGACTTTTACTCCAATTAGGAGACCACCGCGGATATTAGTACCCTAAAGTTCTATTTCTGAACATCATATGCATGATAGGTCCATGTCCAAAATTATCTTGTATCTGGGATAAGGTTCTTGAAAAAGTTGTGGTGTCGCATCAAAAATAACTTCCATAAATATATATTGTACCACCTACCTACTAGTCGCTAATTATTACCTTATAGGAATTCTCCTTATTATTAGGCTACGAGCATAGGTTAGTGTGGCTGCAGGCATGGCCGGACTGGCCATCTGGCCCTTCTGGCACATGCCTGAAGGGCCGATGGGCAGGTGGGCCGAATCGGTCACTCAGAGAGCCGGGAAGGCTGCGCGCAGTGCAGCCTCCGGCTCTCTGGTTCCATGGTCTCCATGGAAATGGAGGCATGCAGCGAGTCCACGCCCCCTGACTCGCGGCGCATCCACGTCCCCGGACTCGCAGCACGTCCCGCCCCCCAGCAACCGTCACCATGGTAATGGGGGCATGCCATGAGTCCACGCCCCCATGACTCGTGGCACGCCCCCATACGCCGTGCGCCGCACCCTCTGTGATTTGTGCGTATACCCCCCCCCCCGTAACACGCGCGCCTTCACAAATGCCAGGGCCAAATCAAGGTCCGTCGCTGGCTGTAGGGGTATAATAACTCCAGCTCTAATTATCAAGGAAGTTGACACATGGAGATGCGACAATGTTCAGCATAACAAGACATAAATGGTGGACTCTTGGTGGACTCTTGGACCAAGAAATATATTATGTGTGTATACATCCTATTACGAGTTTCAGCAAAGTTACTACTAGACCAAAGTGGATCTCGTGCCTTTAATAAATTAAATAGACGAAAACATACCATTTCTTATTTCATTATGAACTATCAGTCAAAGATTTTGATTATAGCAAATTCGTAATCGATGGTTGTTCCATATCTTATTCAGTCAATGTCTTTTATATGACTGCTACTTTAAAACATCGACCTCACCGGGAACCCACCGATGCCCACAGTCAGGGCCGGTGCTAGTGTGTTCGGCGCCCCCCTGCAAATAATAAATTTGCGCCCTCCCATCCGTAAAAAAGGGATAGTGCGCACTGCAAAAAGGGGTGTGGTCACAAAAGGAAGGGGCGTGACCACAATGGTACCCACAATTCAAATTACGCAACACAGTATTACAATCTTATGCACATTAACCCAAACGTAGTGTCCCTGATTCATATTATGCCACATAATAGTGCCCCTTATTCACATTTAAAATCGATGACAGGGCCGGTTCTAGATCTTGAAGAGCTCAGGGCAACAGTTTCCTTTGGCCATGCTCAGAATAGGAACAGTGTGCGCCGAAGGCGCGCGCCAAAAATATAGGGCCACAGAATAGTACCAGTTCACATAACCCCACACAGTAGTGTCCGTTAGTCACATAACCCCGCACAGTAGTGTCCATTAGTCACATTACACCACACAGTAGTGTCCGTTTGTCACATTACACCGCACAGTAGTGTCCGTTAGTCCCATTACACCGCACAGTAGTGTCCGTTAGTCACATTACATCGCACAGTAGTGTCCGTTAGTCACATTACACCGCACAGTAGTGTCCGTTAGTCACATAACCCCGCACAGTAGTGTCCATTAGTACATTACACCACACAGTAGTGTCCGTTAGTCCCATTACACCGCACAGTAGTGTCCTTTAGTCCCATTACACCGCACAGTAGTGTCCGTTAGTCACATTACAACGCACAGTAGTGTCCGTTAGTCACATTACACCGCACAGTAGTGTCCATTAGTCACATTACACCGCATAGTAATGTCCGTTAGTCACATTACACCGCACAGTAGTGTCCGTTAGTCACATTACACCGCACAGTAGTGTCCGTTAGTCACATTACACCGCACAGTAGTGTCCGTTAGTCACATTACACCGCACAGTAGGGTCCGCTATTCACATTACACCGCACAGTAGGGTCCGTTATTCACATTACACCGCACAGTAGGGGCTGTTATTCACATTACACCGCACAGTAGGGTCCGTTAGTCACATTACACCACACAGTAGTACCCTTATACACCTTACGCCATACAGGAGAGCCGCTGTTACACATTACGACAGAGTAGAGCCCATTATGAAGGTCATTGAGACCCCGCTGTAATAGCGGCCCTCAGCGCAGTTTGCCAGTGGCAGCAAACTGTGCATGTGCAGTGGGTATGAGGCCACACACATTGCGGTCGCTTCCCCAATGGATGCGACCACAATGTGATTGATAGGCGACAGCGTAGCGGAGTTAAGGTGTTGCGGGGGTGACGCTGGTAAAAAAGGGGGCAGGCCGGGACGTCACACACAGCCGCTCCCATAAAAAAATGGCTGCTGACCAGGCTTCACTGCCTGGGGTCAACCTTAGATCAGATGCGTCCGCTATCAAATTGCGGATGCATCGGGAGGCGGCGCCACACATGCTGGGCGGCCTTGCCTTGTGCTGGGCGGCCCTCAGCATGTGCAGAGATGAACGCAGATCTGGCTGCATATACACTATCTGCATTCATCTTTGAATAACCCCCTATGCCAGGTACAGCCACTCATTCCCTCCACAGTGCAGCCCCGTTACCTGCAGGAGGTCCCGGCGCTGGCGCTGCTCCTCCTCTCCCTTCTCCGCCTTCTTGCAGGCTCCGTTACTTCAGCGGCTGTAGGATGTCGGCAGTGATGATGGGGGGGGGGAGCGGGTACTAATTACCCAGGCCTGGGACTTATGGAGTGGCCCAGCATGGACCCTGGTCTGCCACACTCCCACCACCATCCCTCTTTACTGGACAGCAGCATATTGCTGATGCTGAGCCTCTGCCTGTTACTGTATAGGTGGGGTGGGGGGCGGAGGGTGCTCACACTGTTCATGTTTCTACTCCGAATTTACCCTGCTGGAGGGCTGGCCAGGGGCTCAGGGATCATCAGGCGCCATAAAGATTAAAAAAAAAAAAAACTTTTTCCATAAGGGGGCGTGGCCACGCCTCCCGCGATTAGGCCACGCCCCCAATACAGTTCGGAACGGGGGGATGGCGGCGGCAGCAGAGTTGTGTGAGGGGTGAGTCTGCACAGTGCCTGCAGTCTCACTGGGGAGGAGGAGAGGAGGGAGCCACGCTACCCGCTGCCAGCGCCGCTACCTGTCATCCAGACTGACAGGCGCAGCGGCAGGGTAGCAGAGCAGGGAGAGCGCCTCTTCACCTCAGCGCCTCCCTGCAATGCATACCCTTGCTGAGCAGGTAGCGCCGGCTCTGCCCACAGTCATCTTTATAACTGCATACTATTTCATGTGAATGCTAAATGTTTCACATTTTATTTCTAGCTTCCTCTGTAGACTAAAATTGAAAAGTAAAATAAATTTGAACTTTTTTACATTCTAAAAGAATGACCACACAGCTAGCATATATAGTAGATACACAAAGTGCTGAGCAGCGTCCTAAATCAGGCTTATAAAACACTGCGTTCATGCAGCAGTTAGGCCAAATACCTCCTTCAACTGAACATGCATAATAGAAGAACAGTTTTTGTGTTGGGGGGGTCTGTATTGTTTGGCACAGAACAGTAGCACGGTTAATTAGATTTCTCCCTACCGGATAGGAAGAAAATTATAATTGTAATGCTCTGTAACAGATTAGCAAATGTTAGAACACATTATTCATCATTGTTATACTATTATCCTATTAACATAAACAATCATGGGCAGAATTTCTTAGTATGAGAGCATGCCCAGGTATGTCTCATTTTACAGTTTTAATTGCACAAAGAAATTATGTCAGATAAAATATCACAAATAAGCTTCACATACTAGTGTGTATATGTCAGTGTACTGTTTTTTCCAGCAAACAATAATCATGAATTTAACTGTCTATATACACTTGAGTCATATAAGCTGTTTCTCAAAATCATCAGAAAGTGCATTATTATTTATTACAGCCTTCATTAACATTTCAGAGATGTATCAAATGCAGATGATACTAGTCACTAAAGATTATGGTGGTCATTCCGAGTTGTTCGCTCGTTGCCGATTTTCGCTATGCTGCGATTCGTTGCTAAATGCGCATGCGCATGGTACGCCGCACGCATGCGCTTAGTTATTTAACTAAAAACTTAGCAGTTTTGCTGTTGTCTGTGCAGCGCTTTTCAGTCGCACTGCTGATCGGTGAGTGATTGACAGGAAAGGGGCGTTTCTGGGTGATAACTGAGCGTTTTCCGGGAGTGTGCTAAAAAACGCAGGCGTGTCAGGGAAAAATGCGGGAGTGTCTGGAGAAACGGGGGAGTGGCTGGCCGAACGCAGGGCGTGTTTGTGACGTCAAGTCAGGAACTAAATGGACCGAGCTGATCGCAATCTAGAAGTAGGTCTGGAGCTACCCAGAAACCGCAAGAAAATATTTAGTAGCAATTCTGCTAATCTTTCATTCGCTATTCTGCTAAGCTAAGATACACTCCCAGAGGGCGGTGGCCTAGCGTTTGCAATGCTGCTAAAAGCAGCTAGCGAGCGAACAACTCGGAATGAGGGCCTATGCACGGTTGGCATTATTGTCTCACAGCCCTGAGGTCTTGAATTCAATTCCTGACCAGTTCAGTATCTGTGTGGAATGTGTATGGTTTTCTCTGGACACTGTGGTTTAACCCAATTTTACAAAAACAAACTGGTGGGTTAACTGGCTTCTTGCCAAAAATGATGTCTAGTGTGTATCTGTATCCATGGGAATATAGATTGTAAGCTCTACTGGGACAGGGGCTGGTGTGAATGACTGAAATATTCTCTGTCACCTAAACTGGTGACAGGGTAAGTTCTAGACCTTGTGGAGCTCAGTGCAAAAGTTTCCTTTGGGTGCCCTCATGTTTAAAATATGGACAGTGCTCTCCTTCAGTGCACAACTAAAGTATAAGGATGTGGTTTCATGGGGAAGGAGCATGGCCACAGAATAGTACCAATTCACATTACACTGCACCAGGGCCGGTGCTAGGGTGTACAGCGCCCCCATGCAAACTATAAATTTGCGCCCTCCCTCCCATACTTCGTGACAGAACATGGGGGGAGGTGACAGATCATGGGGGGGACACAATGACAGAACACAGGGGACACACACACAATGACAGAACATGGGGGTGTTCACAATGACAGAACACAGAGGGGGACACACAATGACAGAACACAGAGGGGGGACACAATGACAGAACACCGGGGGGTGGGGACACAATGACAGAACACAGAGGGGGACACACAATGACAGAACACAGAGGGGGACACACATAATGACAGAACACATGGGGGTGGGACACAATGACAGAACACAGGGGGGCACAATTACAGAACACGGGGGGGACGCAATGACAGAACACAGGGGGGGCACAATGACAGAACACGGGGGGGACAATGACATAACACAGGGGGGCACAATGACAGAACACGGGGGGGACAGTGACAGAATGTGGGGGTACACAGTGACAGAACACGGGGGGCACAGTGACAGAACACAGGGTGGGGTGACACATTGACTTTGGCAGAACATTAGGGTGGGGGACAGAACACAGAATTACCAATAAGTCCCTTGTGATCTCACCTCCTGGAACCTAAATGGATCCTTCTCCTGCGTCCCACTCTCCACTGCTGCTGCCTCAATCCGGTGCATGTTGAAGTACAGACTGGCATGGTAACCTAGTGTGATATCCCAGAGTCTCTGTGGGTATGCTAACCAGCCTGCTTGTACCCCCATGCCTTCCCCTGCGCAGTGACCTGAAGAGAAGCGCAGCACTCAAAGCCGCGACCGCCCGCTGGCGATGCCGTGTTTGTGGCTCCGGTACTGCCCATCTTTGCCCATGGCAGCCACAGTGCTGCCTTGTATAGCTGGTCACTGGGCCTGAGAGCGCGGCTGTGATGACTCCGGGGGAATGCTGATGGCCGCGGCAGCAATATGAGGTGCTGTGGAGCAACAGGGAGGAACATCTTTTTGCAGTCTCTTTAGAGGAGGAAGGGGGAATAAACTGATGCTGCACTGTGTCCACACACACAGCTGCTAGCGCTGCTGCCTTTCATACAGTCTGATAGGCGCATCAGCAGCAGGCAGCAACAGTCTTGTACAGCATAGAGATGCAGAGCAGGAAGAGCGCCTCTGCATCCTGGCGCCTACCTGCTTTGCATCCCCTTGCGGAGTGGGTCACGCCGGCTCTGCATTGCACAGTAGTGTCCACTATTCACATTACACTGCACAGTAGTGTCCATTATTCATATTACACAACACAGAAGTACCCCTTATGCATGTTACGCCACACGGTTGAGCTGCTTATACATGTAACGCCACACAGTAGAGCTGGTTATACACATTATGCCACAGTAGACCCGCTTATACACTTAGGCCCTCATTCCGAGTTGTTCGCTCGTTCTTTTTCATCGCATCGCAGTGAAAATCCGCTTAGTACGCATGCGCAATGTTCGCACTGCGACTGCGCCAAGTAACTTTACTATGAAGAAAGTATTTTTACTCACGGCTTTTTCTTCGCTCCGGCGATCGTAATGTGATTGACAGGAAATGGGTGTTACTGGGCGGAAACACGGCGTTTCAGGGGCGTGTGGCTGAAAACGCTACCGTTTCCGGAAAAAACGCAGGAGTGGCCGGGGAAACGGTGGGAGTGCCTGGGCGAACGCTGGGTGTGTTTGTGACGTCAACCAGGAACGACAAGCACTGAACTGATCGCACAGGCAGAGTAAGTCTGGAGCTACTCTGAAACTGCTAAGTAGTTAGTAATCGCAAAATTGCGAATACATCGGTCGCAATTTTAAGAAGCTAAGATTCACTCCCAGTAGGCGGCGGCTTAGCGTGTGTAACTCTGCTAAATTCGCCTTGCGACCGATCAACTCGGAATGAGGGCCTTAATGCGACAGTAGAGCCCCTTATACAGGTAGAGCCCCCTATGCATGTTGTGCCATGGCAGAGTCCCTTACACATGTTACACCACAGTGGAGCCACTATGGAAGTAGCTGTATTTAACTGTTTACTTGTTTAATAAAAATAAATTAAAAACATCATGGGGGTAATTCAGAGTTGATAGCAGCAGCAAATTTGTTAGCAGTTGGGCAAAACCATGTGCACTGCAGGTGTGGCAGATATAACATTTGCAGAGAAAATTAGATTTGGGTGGGTTATTTTGTTTCTGTGCAGGGTAAATACTGTCTGCTTTATTTTTACACTTCAATTTTCGGTTTTGACACACCCCACCCAAATCTACCTCTCTCTGCACATGTTATATCTGCCCCACTGCAGTGCACATGGTTTTGCCAAACTGCTAACAAATTTGCTACTGCGATCAACTCTGAATTAGGCCCCATGTACAATATGCCCCGACTGACCTGACCTCACAACCCCCGAATCCCTTAATAAAAATAATACCCCAAATGTGACCTCCCACAGACCTGAATCCTATCTCCAAACTCTCAATGAAAATAATGCACCAAAACTGCCCCCCGACTTGATTTTCCCCCAATGCCTCAATTAAAATAATTCCCTGGAACTGCCATCCCAGACCTGATAAACTCACTGTGCCTCAACGAAAATAATGCCCCAGAATTGCCTGAGGGGCAGAAAGGGCTGCTCCGCAGCAGTTTGAGGGGTTGAGAGGTGCTGCAGCTGTCTGAGAGGCAGAGGGAGGTGCTGCAGCAGCAGCTGTGGCAGAGGTGCTGCAGCATCAATGTAGAGCAATGTGCTGCAGAAGCTTGGGCATAAAGAGTTGCTGCAGCAGCTGTGGCAGAAATAGGTACTGCAGCAGCCAGGGCAGAGAGATGTGCTGCAGCAGCTGGGCTAGGGAGAAGTGCTGTGCTGCACTAGACAGAGAGAGGTGCTGCAGCAGCGGAGGCAGAGTGGTGCTGCAGAACAGCTAGAAGCACACAGTGAGCCATATAAAGAGGATGGGCAAATCTCCGGCAGGCGCCGGCTTTCAGTATCTCCTGCTGTTGCCTTACTTCAGTATCTCCTGCTGTTGCCTTACTTGTTTTCTACCTAGTCTCAGAGTCCGAGTCATTGTACGCACCCTCTCCTCCTCCTGCTCTGTGGCTGCCTGTACAGTGGCCCATGGCACAGTGATTGGAGGGGTGGGGGGGGGGGGGTGGAGCTCTTGGAGCTCAATATACACCGGAGCCACCCAGCTACACTCCTGAGTACAAGTAAAGATGGTGATGAGGGCATAATAGAAATTGAGGATTCATGTGTGGAAGTGTAACAGGATGAGGGGGATGTGTGTGTACTACTACTATCTGACACTGAAAATGATGATGTTGATGATGTTGCTTGTGTAAGTCAGCCACTAGTGGCTACAGTTCTTGCCCATGATACAAAGAAAGCCATTGTGATGCCTGGGAATAAAACCAAAAAAGCTACCTCTTGGGTGTGGGATTATTTTTACCCAAATCCTGACAAAGTTTGTGAAGGCATCTGCTCCATTTGTGAGGACAAAGTTAGTAGAGGTACTGTAGGGTCATTAGTCATCTAGGTACCTGCTCCATGTTACTTTATTTGCGGCAAGTTTATTTCATTTATTTTACAAGATTATAATGTAATTATCACCCTCATCATCAACTTTCCCATTATTAATTGGAGGTAGTCCTTACAAAAAATTGTCTTGTGGAGGCCCAAACAAAGCAGGCACTTCAGCCACAGTCCCTGTCGCTTAAGTGCTAGGTTTCTTGAACTGTGCATGTCCTTTTTAATATCCAACATAAGAGTGGGAGGCAGAGGCGGAACTACCGGCAGTGCAGGCAGTGCACTGCACTGGGGCCCGCCTCTGTCCAGGGGCCCAAGCATGTAATGAGTCAAACTGACTCATTACATGCCGCTGTGCGCTGCAGGCAACCGCTGCCCGCAGCGCACAGCCGCCCGGAGATAGGAGCTGAGCAGCGGTACAGACGGGGGAAGGAGGAGGGAGCCGGAGGACGGAGCCGCAGCAGCGCTTTGTTACTGGTGGAGGCGCTGCTGCTGCTGCTCCTCTGCTTCCCTATAGGCTGTCTTCCGAGAACAGCCTATAGGGAAGCAGAGGGGCAGCAGCAGCAGCGCCTCCACCAGTAACAAAGCGCTGCTGCGGCTCCGTCCTCCGGCTCCCTCCTCCTCATTCTCTACTGCCCGGGAATCGTCGTCTGACGCAGCTGCACCGAGGAGCCTGAGGGTAAGTATAATTCTTCTTTCTTTCTTTCTTTCTTTCTTTCTTTCTTTCTTTCTTTCTTTCTTTCTTTCTTTCTTTCTTTCTTTCTTTCTTTCTTTCTTTCTTTCTTTCTTTCTTTCTTTCTTTCTTTCCTTCTTTCTTTCTTGTGCCTGCCTGCCGCAATGTGTAAAAAGGGGGGACTACCTGCCGCAATGTGTAAAAAGGGGGGACTGCCTGCCGCACTGTGTAAAAAGGGGGGACTGCCTGCCGCAATGTGTAAAAAGGGGGGACTACCTGCCGCAATGTGTAAAAAGGGGGGACTGCCTGCCGCAATGTGTAAAAAGGGGGGACTACCTGCCGCAATGTGTAAAAAGGGGGGACTGCCTGCCGCAATGTGTAAAAAGGGGGGACTGCCTGCCGCACTGTGTAAAAAGGGGGGACTGCCTGCCGCAATGTGTAAAAAGGGGGGACTACCTGCCGCAATGTGTAAAAAGGGGGGACTGCCTGCCACTATGTGTAAAAAGGGGAATCTGCCTGCCGTAATGTGTAAAAATGGGGACGCTGTCTGCCGTAATGTGTAACAAGGGCACGCTGTCTGCCGTAATGTGTAAAAAGGGCACGCTGTCTGCCGTAATGTGTAACAAGGGCACGCGGTCTGCCGTTATGTGTAAAAAGGGGTAATCTGCCCGACGCTATGTGTAAAAATGGGGAATCTGCCTGCCGTAATGTGTAAAAAAGGGGGGCTGCCTGACGCTATGTGTAAAAATGGGGAATCTGCCTGCTGCTATGTGTAAAAAGGAGGAATCTGCCTGCCGTAATGTGTAAAAATGGGGACGCTGTCTGCCGTAATGTGTAACAAGGGCACGCTGTCTGCCGTAATGTGTAACAAGGGCATGCTGTCTACCGTAATGTGTAAAAAGGGCACGCTGTCTACCGTAATGTGTAACAAGGGCACGCGGTCTGCCGTTATGTGTAAAAAGGGCACGCTGTCTGCCGTTATGTGTAAAAAGGGCACGCTGTCTGCCGTTATGTGTAAAAAGGGCACGCTGTCTGCTGTAATGTGTAAAAAGAGGAATCTGTTCGCTGTAAGGTGTAAAAGGGTCTCTACCTGGTGTAGTGGTGCTACTGTGCGGCGTAATTTGAATAATGGAGACTACTGTGTTGGTATTATTTTGTGGCCACACCCCTTCCCCACGAAGCCACGCCACTATGTATTTTTGCGCGCGCCTACGGCGCGCACTGCCCCCAGGGTGGACTTGGATGGGGGGGGGGCCCAAAGCATCTTGTCGCACCTGGGCCCACCGCTTGCTTGTTCCGCCACTGGTGGGAGGGATAGCCTAATGACAATTCCATATTCACCAACTTTCACTTCTGCCACTGTTGTGTGGCACTGTTTTATAGAAGTGCTATAAACTGTGTTTGTGCCATTGCTTTGTCGCTTAGTAACCAACTAGGTTGCTGCAGCCTTTGCCCAATAATGGTGAAAACCATATCATAAGCTGGGAGGTGGTCAAAATTGACTGGAAATCAATGTTATTGAGGTTAATAAAACCATAGGAACAAAAAAGGCCCAAATTGAGTGATTTTAGCTTTTTTAGTCAATTTTTCAAAAAAATCCAAATTCAAAACCAGTCATAGCGGTTTGGCAAATGCAAATCCAAAGCCAGGCGACGAATCAGAGCTTAATCCAAATCCTGCAAAAATGGTCCAGCGCACATTTCTAAGCACTAGAAATGTGCGCTGGACCATTTTTGCAGGATTTGGATTAAGCTCTGATTCGTCGCCTGGCTTTGGATTTGCATTTGCCAAACCGCTATGACTGGTTTTGAATTTGGATTTTTTTGAAAAATTGACTAAAAAAGCTAAAATCACTCAATTTGGGCCTTTTTTGTTCCTATGGTTTTATTAACCTCAATAACATTGATTTCCAGTCAATTTTGAATGTTAATTATTTAATTAAATTTTTTATTTTTATTTATAACTGAGCTGTGAATGTCACTGTCTGTGGTTCCCCAGAACCAAGTTAAGCAGAGGTGACTTACACATTTCTTGCTAAGGGGCTAATTCAGACCTAATTGCTGCTGTGCGTTTTCGCACAGCGAACGTTCAGATCTTAACTGCACATGCACCGCAATGCACAGACGCAACGGTGATGGTGCGAAAAATCTGATCACACCGGCGATCGCAAGAAGATTGACAGGATGAGGGCGTTTGTGGGTGGCAACCAACCGTATCTAGGAAGTGTCCGGAAAAAGGCAGGAGGGACCCGGGATTTTGTGGGAGGATTCGTGACGTCACCTCCACCCCCGATTATTGCAGCAGCTGAGTAAGTCCTGGGCTGTGCAGAGACTGCAGAAACTGCTGTTTTTGCAGCTCTCCTGCACGTGCGATATCTCACCTGCACAGCAAATTCCCCCTCCCCCTGTAGGCGGCAACTACCTTATCGCAGGGTTGCAAAAAATGCACCCTAGCGATCAGGTCTGAATTACCCCCTAAGATCATATATGCATTATTAATGGCAAATATACAACTTACTCTGGAGCCATGACAATGAGAATTTTTAGCAGACAATGTGTGTTCTTTGATGGTCTGGCACATATAATGCTGGCTCTATGTGTGGAGTTCATATACATGCAGCAGCATGACGCTCATCCCTGACAACGGGGTATATCCCTGAAATGCCGTTGGATCAATAAAGACTACTTTTCACACTGTTACAAAGTCTGCTGGAGTGCTGCTGCTGCATGTATACTTGTATTGGGCCATGCCGTTGGACCTATTGATGGCACCACAGCTGTACTTAAAAGTACCCATTCAGGAGTGCTGGGCTATCGGTACATATATATATATATTTATAATATACCACAGCATGCCCTTCACCCCATCTTTCTAATATCTGTATCTAGTCCCTGAGAGACTTGCTATTTGAGTCTAACAATCAGGGTTAACAGTTGTAGTGCTGAGAGTTTTAATTTAAGGATAGGCCATAAAAATGTGTCTCTATTATCTGAAGGACCACTTAAGTTATTGCCCACCCCTGTACTACACAAAAACAGCCCTTGTCAGAGTAGTACAGAGCATCTCTTTAGACACCTTAAAGCAGTGAGTTTAAACCTTTTTAACTCGCAGCACACCAAACAATATTTTAAAATTGCCATGGCACACCATCAGTCCCCACAGCAAAAACTACACACATTGGGGGTCATTCCGAGTTGTTCGCTCTGTATTTTTTTCTCGCAACGGAGCGATTAGTCGCTAATGCGCATGCGCAATGTCCGCAGTGCGACTGCGCCAAGTAAATTTGCTATGCAGTTAGGTATTTTACTCACGGCATTACAAGGTTTTTTCTTCGTTCTGGTGATCGTAATGTGATTGACAGGAAGTGGGTGTTTCTGGGCGGAAACTGGCCATTTTATGGGAGTGTGTGAAAAAACGCTACCGTTTCTGGGAAAAACGCGGGAGTGGCTGGAGAAACGGGGGAGTGTCTGGGCGAACGCTGGGTGTGTTTGTGACGTCAAACCAGGAACGACAAGCACTGAACTGATCGCAGTGGCAGAGTAAGTGTGGAGCTACTCAGAAACTGCTAAGAGGTGTCTATTCGCTATTTTGCTAATCTTTAGTTCGCAATTTTGATAAGCTAAGATTCACTCCCAGTAGGCGGCGGCTTAGCGTGTGCAAAGCTGCTAAAAGCAGCTTGCGAGCGAACAACTCGGAATGACCCCCATTGTCCCCCACAGTAAAAAATAAAAAAACAGATACTACGGCCTCCACAGGAAACAACAATTACATTGCTACCCACATAAATCAATCGCATTGCTCCTCACATAAATCACATTGCTCCCCACATAAATCACAGTGCTCCCCACAGAATATCAATGCTCCCCACATAAATTAAATTGCTCCCATCAGGAAAAAAAAAAATATTGGCACCTACCTTTCAGCTGTCCTCCTCCCTGTCCCTCAGTGGCCAGGGTTGCTTCCAGTGCTGCGAGCACTGAGCATCGGGTGGAAGGATGTGGATGCGGGTAGGTGGGAAGGTGTGGATGCAGACGGACTGACTGGTGGGATGAAGTGTGCTTGTCCTATGATGTCACACTTCGACGTCTCCATGACATCGATCATGGCCCAGGCACAACTGAGCCTCCCAGAAGAGCCCAGCTCTGCCTGGGCCCACAGTTCATTTTGATGGTGCCAGCAGCATCTCTTATTCTGCGTCACACCTTACAACTGGTCACAGCACACCGGCTGAAAAAGCCTGCCTTAGACAAAACCAAAGTAACGATCTTAGATAGCAAAGTGGAAACTATGATATCATCTCTAGGTATTATTTGTAATTATAAATACATTTATAAAGATCCTTATCAGTTACACCAGAGCACAAACATGGCTGCATGAGTCAGCTTACATGATAGCTAGGAGATTTATAGCTTGAGGGCCACATAACCGTATGAACTTGTCCCCAACTTTTAAGCTTAGTCCTATTATTTGCTTTTGGTACAAGGATGGTAGGGAAAAATGAATTAAACAAATGCTCTCCTCTAGACAGACTCTTACATAGGCATAAATGTAATCGCTTGCAATTTGAGAGCAAGAGGCCCGCTTTAAGCCACGTCTCCTTGAGATTTAAGGGGAGATGTATGACACCTTGGAGAGAGAGATACAGTAGTAATGTGGAAAAAGTTAAAGTACAATCCAATCACCTTCTAACTGTCATGCTACAGGCTGTTGCCCTTATTTATCAACGAGTGATACATTTCACTGTGAGTGATAAATTGCACCAGCCAATCAGCTCCTAAGTTTCATTTTTCCAGCACAGTCTGTAACATGGCAGCTACGGGCTGATTGGCTGGTGCAATTATCACTCACAGTGAACTTTATCACTCATTGATAAATAAGGGCATGTGCTAATTGGTTTATACTTTATCTCTCTCCACTCCATCTTTCTCCAAGGTTTTATACATCTGCCCCAGTACGTGGTAATTTGTATGATGCAAATGGCAAATAGAATCACTGGATCAAGCAAACTTCAGTGAGGAATTTATGACAAATTGCGAAAAATGATACAATTGCTACTGACAACCTAATTAACCTTCCATCATTGAAAAATACCCCCTTTTAATACTTAACATTTCTAACTTATATATATATAAAAAAAAGACACAAAGGCAAGAGTTGGCTTTTCCAATTACAGTAAATATATTTGACAGACTGAATTATATTTTAATTATTTACTTTTAATTGGATGATTAAAGTTAGTTTGGCGGCAAACCAAGAATAGGTGACAGAAAACAACATGACAACACCACTCATACAATTCTCACGTTTGTGTCCAGCTCTCCAAAATCAAATAACACACCTAGGTGGGCTTGTGTTAATTCCCAGTAGGAATATTGGTCAGGGCCACCATAAAACATAGAAGAGCTCAACCACTATGCTAAATAAGAATAAAACAACATGCAGCAGTTCTACTGCTACAGAATTGCACCAAATTGTTGCAGTACCACCACCATATTTCTAAAAATAAAGTCAATCTAAACCTACTCCAGAATACCACTAAACACATCTGCAATAATCAGAAAAAAAGTCCTTCAAGTGAACACCATATGACAGAAATAGTTAAGTACAGTAGGGTGACCAAAATATCCCTTTACTCTGGGACACATATGATTTACACAGGTTCTGTGGCTGGCTAAACTCTAGCCTGAATTTCACCTGGTCCCAGATTAAAGGGTTATTATGGTCATCCTAAAGTACAGTATCTCTAAAACCTAATAAGATGGTGTCAAATCACAAAGTCTATATGAAGAAAGAATATTGGTTGCGGTGGAGTTGACCTTCTGCGAAGCCTCATCCACAACAGCATCCATCTTCAAAGCTCACCACTTGCGTGGTGGTATGATAGCAGACCACACCAACCTACAATGGAGCCAAGGTCCTTGCAAAAGATTGAAACAAATAATGGCCCAGCACACTGCATCATTTTAAGCTAAATGGACAATCAAAATGTTGAAAATTTTGAAAAAAAACCCTCTGAAAAACCTCACAGTCTCTAAAAATTGTCTCATAGGATAGGTCTATCCACAATATATTTCAATAACCCAACCTAAACACAACGGCAAATGGAAACCTATTAACAATGAAAGCTGCCTTTCCCAAATGCATATACTTCCGGAAAACCGATGACATCCAATGACCCAAAGCCTGGAAATCAAAAATGATAAAACCCACTGCAACAGCAGAAGTGGCCGCAGTGATCCAGAATGAATGGGTACCAAGCCTAACAGAATCAGAAAGCAATAATAAATAAGCATGCACCAAGAATACCAGTCAGATCTGTGCATACTGTTAGCTTAGATGTCAAATTCTGAGTTTATTTTGGGCTCCATACTGGGGCCACTGGACAGGACTGGTTACAACTAGAGTAAATGAAACTAGGAGGTTGAATGATGATTCTCCTCATTCAGTACCATTCTCAGAATACTGAGTGGAAAGGAAAGAGTTATGCTACTTGGCAGTCATATCAATACTGATGCCTACAATTCATAAGAGCAGAAGGCATGTCAAGAACATGATGGAATGCAAATCAGTCTAAGTATTACACACCAGGAATATATGCAATCTGCCTATAGCAATGTATGATAGCTGAAGACTGTTGGATGTGACAGGTGTCGCATATAGGTAACTGCAGAGTGTATCTGGAACTGCACATACTGTAGATTATTAAAGGCAGTAATAGACACAGAGGATGGTATATGCAGACTGTAGATACTGCACTATGGTATAGCAAACTGTAGCTGGCAGCACACATTGGTAATTGCTGGCCTGAAGCACACTGGTGTAATGGAGATTGAATACACTGCTGAGATGGTATGGCACTGAATGCAAAACTGATAGCAAACAGTGCCCAGAAATGGTGAACACTACAAAGAACCAGAGAGCACTCGAGCAAGTGCTCAACGGAGGTGACTTAACAGGGAGTGCAGGAGTCAGGGAACAGAGCTCCTGATGCTGAAACTAGGAACTAGTGTAGACAAGTATTTGCAATGAACAGATGAAGTTTAAATAGGGTGCATTTTGGGCTGACACAGGTCATGTAGAAAAAAAAACATTTTGTGATTGGCTGCAAAATGTCAGCGGATCAAACTGAGATTGTGGATCCCATGCAGCACCAGTCCTCAGAAACGCTATCACATGAACATACTGTAGGTTGAACTTGTCACAACAGGTGCACTATGGGGAGACTGGCCAACAGAGATATGGACTGACAAGAAGGTCTGATATACCCACTGTGTGGCATCATGCAAAGATACCCAATTACCATGGCCAGTCTGATCACCAAAACAACCCGCAGCAAGCCCAACTACAATGGCCATCAACAACTTCTGTGACTTTTCATGGAGTAGATGACAACGTCACTGGTCCCTCCATTGTCATGAGCTACCTGAACCCCAAATTCTGAAAAAGGGATTGAATGGAAAAATAGCAGTTTTGTGAAACACAGATTGACACATTTCAAAAGAAAAAGTTAACTGACCTCTCAGCAGGATAAGACAGATGTTGAATCAAATGAAACATACATGGCACTTTCTCGGGTAGCACTCCAACCAAACAAACAAACCCAATTCACCATGCAGGATGTTCTCTCTTATGAAGTGTGGCAATCATCATACGGACTTAAGTTGTGAGTCCGTGAAGCCAAGTGTTCCAAGAAATCTGTGGATGAGTCATTCAAGGCATGCAGTGGAAATACATACTAACTTTCCTTATCTCTACCTGACGGATTTGAATCCTCCGTCCTCCCTCCTGTGCCTCCGACTGGTCTCCGGCTGGTAACCTCTGATGCGGCGCGTCCGCCTATATGACCGGCGGCACATAGCTGTAACCATCACTGCTGTTTGCTTCTCTCCGTACCCAGCACTCCGTCACAGCGTATGCACGCTGCACCAACGCGTTTCAGGGCGGTTACAGATAAGCACCGCCGGGCATATACACTTGGCTTCACAGAATCCATTAACTCTTTCAACAAAAGGGCTGTAAACATCCTTACATTTTAATGATTTTTTTTCACTACAGGTACTAGCATTATCACTTTTTATTATTATTTTTTTCAGCGCTCCTTTTTGATTTCTTAATGCATGACCATTTTTATCGGAGCTGCTCATTCATACAAACAGCGCAGTGAATTAATTTTCTCTATTATTCACCAAATGTAAAGGTCAGACTGTCTTGACCCCAGGTGCAGGACTTGTTTACAAGTCTCTATAAAAGTATCTGCATGTGCAAAAGTCTGTCACTGTGTTAGTGGAGCACCACAGTGCAGTGTGACTGTAAAGTACTTAGCACAAAAGAGAATGATAACTTATTCTTTTGACTGCTGTTTGTCTTCTATAATGTGTATACTGTTATAATCAATAAAACATACTCTGGTTTTGATTTAACGTATGGGCTTGCTTCCCTGTTCACATTTGCTATATTCTGGCTGGTGTGGTGTCAGATTGACAGGACTTTAGCTGAGTGGAGACAGAGATTGGGTTTGTCTTCAGGTTAGTGGGTGATTGACATGATCTGGTTTACAGTAAGGATCATCTAATTTTGGAAAAGAAAATCATGGCATTCTGGTGAATTGAAAAGCGCACACTGAATGCAGATCTGTGCTGTATTGAGGGTGCAGAAACTATTGAATTAAGTACAAGAAAGCATTTCATTTGAAGCTGAAGATAGCATTTTATAAGAGGACTGATAAAAGGAAATTTACAAAAACCTAATCTTATTTTGTAGTTTTCATTCCCTCATTGCTGGTTTACTCCTGAAAGGAATACAGCGTATCCAAAGTCATCTAGCAGGAATTACAGTACACCTAAGAATGTCATTAAGCAGATAGCTTCAGAGTTTACAATATACTTTAGGCTCAGACACAGTTGATCTGAATCTTGTGCTGTTTAAGATGAGTTTGTGGCCTTCCAGTACATTTTATGTGTATGCACTGTACTTCCAAGGTGGTTATTCAAACATGAACGGAGGTCGCTGAATACGCAGCCAGACCTGCATTCATCTCTGCACATGGTGGGGGCCGCCCAGCACTAGAGATGAGCGCCGGAAATTTTTCGGGTTTTGTGTTTTGGTTTTGGGTTCGGTTCCGCGGCCGTGTTTTGGGTTCGACCGCGTTTTGGCAAAACCTCACCGAATTTTTTTTGTCGGATTCGGGTGTGTTTTGGATTCGGGTGTTTTTTTCAAAAAACCCTAAAAAACAGCTTAAATCATAGAATTTGGGGGTAATTTTGATCCCAAAGTATTATTAACCTCAAAAAACATAATTTACACTCATTTTCAGCCTATTCTGAACACATCACACCTCACAATATTATTTTTAGTCCTAAAATTTGCACCGAGGTCGCTGTGTGAGTAAGATAAGCGACCCTAGTGGCCGACACAAACACCGGGCCCATCTAGGAGTGGCACTGCAGTGTCACGCAGGATGGCCCTTCCAAAAAACCCTCCCCAAACAGCACATGACGCAAAGAAAAAAAGAGGCGCAATGAGGTAGCTGACTGTGTGAGTAAGATTAGCGACCCTAGTGGCCGACACAAACACCGGGCACATCTAGGAGTGGCACTGCAGTGTCACGCAGGATGTCCCTTCCAAAAAACCCTCCCCAAACAGCACATGACGCAAAGAAAAAAAGAGGCGCAATGAGGTAGCTGACTGTGTGAGTAAGATTAGCGACCCTAGTGGCCGACACAAACACCGGGCCCATCTAGGAGTGGCACTGCAGTGTCACGCAGGATGTCCCTTCCAAAAAACCCTCCCCAAACAGCACATGACGCAAAGAAAAAAAGAGGCGCAATGAGGTAGCTGACTGTGTGAGTAAGATTAGCGACCCTAGTGGCCGACACAAACACCGGGCCCATCTAGGAGTGGCACTGCAGTGTCACGCAGGATGTCCCTTCCAAAAAACCCTCCCCAATCAGCACATGATGCAAAGAAAAAGAAAAGAAAAAAGAGGTGCAAGATGGAATTATCCTTGGGCCCTCCCACCCACCCTTATGTTGTATAAACAAAACAGGACATGCACACTTTAACCAACCCATCATTTCAGTGACAGGGTCTGCCACACGACTGTGACTGATATGACGGGTTGGTTTGGACCCCCCCCAAAAAAGAAGCAATTAATCTCTCCTTGCACAAACTGGCTCTACAGAGGCAAGATGTCCACCTCATCTTCACCCTCCGATATATCACCGTGTACATCCCCCTCCTCACAGATTATCAATTCGTCCCCACTGGAATCCACCATCTCAGCTCCCTGTGTACTTTGTGGAGGCAATTGCTGCTGGTCAATGTCTCCGCGGAGGAATTGATTATAATTCATTTTAATGAACATCATCTTCTCCACATTTTCTGGATGTAACCTCGTACGCCGATTGCTGACAAGGTGAGCGGCGGCACTAAACACTCTTTCGGAGTACACACTTGTGGGAGGGCAACTTAGGTAGAATAAAGCCAGTTTGTGCAAGGGCCTCCAAATTGCCTCTTTTTCCTGCCAGTATAAGTACGGACTGTGTGACGTGCCTACTTGGATGCGGTCACTCATATAATCCTCCACCATTCTATCAATGTTGAGAGAATCATATGCAGTGACAGTAGACGACATGTCCGTAATCGTTGTCAGGTCCTTCAGTCCGGACCAGATGTCAGCATCAGCAGTCGCTCCAGACTGCCCTGCATCACCGCCAGCGGGTGGGCTCGGAATTCTGAGCCTTTTCCTCGCACCCCCAGTTGCGGGAGAATGTGAAGGAGGAGATGTTGACAGGTCGCGTTCCGCTTGACTTGACAATTTTGTCACCAGCAGGTCTTTCAACCCCAGCAGACCTGTGTCTGCCGGAAAGAGAGATCCAAGGTAGGCTTTAAATCTAGGATCGAGCACGGTGGCCAAAATGTAGTGCTCTGATTTCAACAGATTGACCACCCGTGAATCCTTGTTAAGCGAATTAAGGGCTGCATCCACAAGTCCCACATGCCTAGCGGAATCGCTCCGTGTTAGCTCCTTCTTCAATGCCTCCAGCTTCTTCTGCAAAAGCCTGATGAGGGGAATGACCTGACTCAGGCTGGCAGTGTCTGAACTGACTTCACGTGTGGCAAGTTCAAAGGGCATCAGAACCTTGCACAACGTTGAAATCATTCTCCACTGCACTTGAGACAGGTGCATTCCATCTCCTATATCGTGCTCAATTGTATAGGCTTGAATGGCCTTTTGCTGCTCCTCCAACCTCTGAAGCATATAGAGGGTTGAATTCCACCTCGTTACCACTTCTTGCTTCAGATGATGGCAGGGCAGGTTCAGTAGTTTTTGGTGGTGCTCCAGTCTTCTGTACGTGGTGCCTGTACGCCGAAAGTGTCCCGCAATTTTTCTGGCCACCGACAGCATCTCTTGCACGCCCCTGTCGTTTTTTAAAAAATTCTGCACCACCAAATTCAAGGTATGTGCAAAACATGGGACGTGCTGGAATTTGCCCATATTTAATGCACACACAATATTGCTGGCGTTGTCCGATGCCACAAATCCACAGGAGAGTCCAATTGGGGTAAGCCATTCCGCGATGATCTTCCTCAGTTGCCGTAAGAGGTTTTCAGCTGTGTGCGTATTCTGGAAAGCGGTGATACAAAGCGTAGCCTGCCTAGGAAAGAGTTGGCGTTTGCGAGATGCTGCTACTGGTGCCGCCGCTGCTGTTCTTGCGGCGGGAGTCCATACATCTACCCAGTGGGCTGTCACAGTCATATAGTCCTGACCCTGCCCTGCTCCACTTGTCCACATGTCCGTGGTTAAGTGGACATTGGGTACAACTGCATTTTTTAGGACACTGGTGAGTCTTTTTCTGACGTCCGTGTACATTCTCGGTATCGCCTGCCTAGAGAAGTGGAACCTAGATGGTATTTGGTAACGGGGGCACACTGCCTCAATAAATTGTCTAGTTCCCTGTGAACTAACGGCGGATACCGGACGCACGTCTAACACCAACATAGTTGTCAAGGACTCAGTTATCCGCTTTGCAGTAGGATGACTGCTGTGATATTTCATCTTCCTCGCAAAGGACTGTTGAACAGTCAATTGCTTACTGGAAGTAGTACAAGTGGGCTTACGACTTCCCCTCTGGGATGACCATCGACTCCCAGCGGCAACAACAGCAGCGCCAGCAGCAGTAGGCGTTACACGCAAGGATGCATCGGAGGAATCCCAGGCAGGAAAGGACTCGTCAGACTTGCCAGTGACATGGCCTGCAGGACTATTGGCATTCCTGGGGAAGGAGGAAATTGACACTGAGGGAGTTGGTGGGGTGGTTTGCGTGAGCTTGGTTACAAGAGGAAGGGATTTACTGGTCAGTGGACTGCTTCCGCTGTCACCCAAAGTTTTTGAACTTGTCACTGACTTATTATGAATGCGCTGCAGGTGACGTATAAGGGAGGATGTTCCGAGGTGGTTAACGTCCTTACCCCTACTTATTACAGCTTGACAAAGGGAACACACGGCTTGACACCTGTTGTCCGCATTTCTGGTGAAATACCTCCACACCGAAGAGCTGATTTTTTTGGTATTTTCACCTGGCATGTCAACGGCCATATTCCTCCCACGGACAACAGGTGTCTCCCCGGGTGCCTGACTTAAACAAACCACCTCACCATCAGAATCCTCCTGGTCAATTTCCTCCCCAGCGCCAGCAACACCCATATCCTCCTCATCCTGGTGTACTTCAACACTGACATCTTCAATCTGACTATCAGGAACTGGACTGCGGGTGCTCCTTCCAGCACTTGCAGGGGGCATGCAAATAGTGGAAGGCGCATGCTCTTCACGTCCAGTGTTGGGAAGGTCAGGCATCGCAAACGACACAATTGGACTCTCCTTGTGGATTTGGGATTTCAAAGAACGCACAGTTCTTTGCGGTGCTTTTGCCAGCTTGAGTCTTTTCAGTTTTCTAGCGAGAGGCTGAGTGCTTCCATCCTCATGTGAAGCTGAACCACTAGCCATGAACATAGGCCAGGGCCTCAGCCGTTCCTTGCCACTCCGTGTGGTAAATGGCATATTGGCAAGTTTACGCTTCTCCTCCGACAATTTTATTTTAGGTTTTGGAGTCCTTTTTTTTCTGATATTTGGTGTTTTGGATTTGACATGCTCTGTACTATGACATTGGGCATCGGCCTTGGCAGACGACGTTGCTGGCATTTCATCGTCTCGGCCATGACTAGTGGCAGCAGCTTCAGCACGAGGTGGAAGTGGATCTTGATCTTTCCCTAATTTTGGAACCTCAACTTTTTTGTTCTCCATATTTTATAGGCAGAACTAAAAGGCACCTCAGGTAAACAATGGAGATGGATGGATTGGATACTAGTATACAATTATGGACGGACTGCCACGGTTAGGTGGTATAAAAAAACCACGGTTAGGTGGTATATATTATAATAATAATACAATTATGGATGGACGGACTGCCTGCCGACTGCCGACACAGAGGTAGCCACAGCCGTGAACTACCGCACTGTACACTGGTTGATAAAGAGATAGTAGTATACTCGTAACAACTAGTATGACACTATGACGACGGTATAAAGAATGGAAAAAAAACCACGGTTAGGTGGTATATATTATTATAATAATACAATTATGGATGGACGGACTGCCTGCCGACTGCCGACACAGAGGTAGCCACAGCCGTGAACTACCGCACTGTACACTGGTTGATAAAGAGATAGTAGTATACTCGTAACAACTAGTATGACACTATGACGACGGTATAAAGAATGAAAAAAAAACCACGGTTAGGTGGTATATATTATAATAATAATACAATTATGGATGGACGGACTGCCTGCCGACTGCCGACACAGAGGTAGCCACAGCCGTGAACTACCGCACTGTACACTGGTTGATAAAGAGATAGTAGTATACTCGTAACAATTAGGATGACACTATGACGGTATAAAGAATGAAAAAAAAACCACGGTTAGGTGGTAGGTATATAATAATAAATAATACAATTCTGGTCGGACGGACTGCCTGCCGTGTGCCGACACAGAGGTAGCCACAGCCGTGAACTACCGCACTGTACACTGGTTGATAAAGAGATAGTAGTATACTCGTAACAATTAGGATGACACTATGACGGTATAAAGAATGAAAAAAAAAACCACGGTTAGGTGGTAGGTATATAATAATAAATAATACAATTCTGGTCGGACGGACTGCCTGCCGTGTGCCGACACAGAGGTAGCCACAGCCGTGAACTACCGCACTGTACACTGGTTGATAAAGAGATAGTAGTATACTCGTAACAATTAGGATGACACTATGACGGTATAAAGAATGAAAAAAAAAACCACGGTTAGGTGGTAGGTATATAATAATAAATAATACAATTCTGGTCGGACGGACTGCCTGCCGTGTGCCGACACAGAGGTAGCCACAGCCGTGAACTACCGCACTGTACACTGGTTGATAAAGAGATAGTAGTATACTCGTAACAATTAGGATGACACTATGACGGTATAAAGAATGAAAAAAAAAACCACGGTTAGGTGGTAGGTATATAATAATAAATAATACAATTCTGGTCGGACGGACTGCCTGCCGTGTGCCGACACAGAGGTAGCCACAGCCGTGAACTACCGCACTGTACACTGGTTGATAAAGAGATAGTAGTATACTCGTAACAATTAGGATGACACTATGACGGTATAAAGAATGAAAAAAAAACCACGGTTAGGTGGTAGGTATATAATAATAAATAATACAATTCTGGTCGGACGGACTGCCTGCCGTGTGCCGACACAGAGGTAGCCACAGCCGTGAACTACCGCACTGTACACTGGTTGATAAAGAGATAGTAGTATACTCGTAACAATTAGGATGACACTATGACGGTATAAAGAATGAAAAAAAAACCACGGTTAGGTGGTAGGTATATAATAATAAATAATACAATTCTGGTCGGACGGACTGCCTGCCGTGTGCCGACACAGAGGTAGCCACAGCCGTGAACTACCGCACTGTACACTGGTTGATAAAGAGATAGTAGTATACTCGTAACAATTAGGATGACACTATGACGGTATAAAGAATGAAAAAAAAAACCACGGTTAGGTGGTAGGTATATAATAATAAATAATACAATTCTGGTCGGACGGACTGCCTGCCGTGTGCCGACACAGAGGTAGCCACAGCCGTGAACTACCGCACTGTACACTGGTTGATAAAGAGATAGTAGTATACTCGTAACAATTAGGATGACACTATGACGGTATAAAGAATGAAAAAAAAAACCACGGTTAGGTGGTAGGTATATAATAATAAATAATACAATTCTGGTCGGACGGACTGCCTGCCGTGTGCCGACACAGAGGTAGCCACAGCCGTGAACTACCGCACTGTACACTGGTTGATAAAGAGATAGTAGTATACTCGTAACAATTAGGATGACACTATGACGGTATAAAGAATGAAAAAAAAACCACGGTTAGGTGGTAGGTATATAATAATAAATAATACAATTCTGGTCGGACGGACTGCCTGCCGTGTGCCGACACAGAGGTAGCCACAGCCGTGAACTACCGCACTGTACTGTGTCTGCTGCTAATATAGACTGGTTGATATTTAAAGAGATATTAGTAGTATACAACAATACTATACTGGTGGTCAGGCACTGGTCACCACTCCTGCAGCAAAAGTGTGCACTGTTAATTAATATAATTGTACTCCTGGCTCCTGCTAACAACCTGCAGTGCTCCCCAGTCTCCCCCACAATTAATTATAAGCTTTTAATTTATACATTGATGACTGTGCAGCACACTGGGCTGAGCTGAGTGCACACAGACTGAGTCACACTGTGTGACTGACTGTGCTGTGTATCGTTTTTTTTTTCAGGCAGAGAACGGATATAGCAGAGAGAAGTGAACGGATATATTATATTAAATAAAAGTTAACTAGCAACTGCACTGGTCACTGACTGTGGTAAACTAACTCTGTCTGCGACTCTGCACAATCTCTCTCTCTCTATCTAATCTATCTCTATTCTAATGGAGAGGACGCCAGACACGTCCTCTCCCTATCAATCTCAATGCACGAGTGAAAATGGCGGCGACGCGCGGCTCCTTATATAGAATCCGAGTCTCGCGATAGAATCCGAGCCTCGCGAGAATCCGACAGCGTCATGATGACGTTCGGGCGCGCTCGGGTTAACCGAGCAAGGCGGGAAGATCCGAGTCGCTCGGACCCGTGAAAAAAAACATGAAGTTCGGGCGGGTTCGGATTCCGAGGAACCGAACCCGCTCATCTCTACCCAGCACACGGCAAGGTCACCCAGCATGTGTGTGGCCACCCCCCGATGCGTCCCATATGATGTCACGCAACCGCTCCGAAAATGCCATCAACCCTCTCCCATTTTCCTGGCACCATCCCTACAATGCCGTAACTCTGCCCCCGCAATGCTCGCTGCTTTAATTTACAATGCAGTTGCATACATCTGGTATGCGGAGGCAAAGTTTAAGTCTGTGCAGCTGCAATGAGTCTACTGTGCATATGTAGTTTGGTTTCACAATTGATTTTCAGATGCACTGTAATAGTCCCAACTTTTCTGGCTGTAAAGACTTTGTCTTCAATCCCTGTGACTGTTATGGGATCACAAATGCTCTGTGTAACTGTAAACCATTCTCAATTGCAACCAAAATGCCTTGTGCCTCCAGAGTCCATGAATCAACAATCTTTCTTCTGACCATCTGTTAAATTGAAAGCTGTCTATTGCATTTCTCAGTCTGCATTTAGGGGGTAATTCCAAGTTGATCGCAGCAGGATTTTTGATAGCAATTGGGCAAAACCATGTGCACTGCAGGGGAGGCAGATATAACATGTGCAGAAAGAGTTAGATTTGGGTGGGTTATTTTATTTCTGTGCAGGGTAAATACTGGCTGCTTTATTTTTATACTGCAAATTAGATTGCGGATTGAACATACCCCACCCAAATCTAACTCTCTCTGCACATGTTATATCTGCCTCCCCTGCAGTGCACATGGTTTTGCCCAATTGCTAACAAAAATCCTGCTGCTATCAACTTGGAATTACCCCCTTAGAGGCCTTAAATCCCTCCTTGTGACATGCAAAACACTTAGACTTAGGCTTTTTAGGCTTAGTGGGGCATATGTATTAACCTGGAGAAGGCATAAGGAAGTAATAAACCAGTGATACTGTATGTGCAATGTAAATGAACAGTAAGGATCTGATTGGCTGGTGCCTTTATCAGTGCCGTAACTAGGCATTTTAGTGCTATGTGCAAGAAACCAAGAAACAGCATTGGCGCCCCCCCCCCCCCCCCCCCCATATACATAGCAGGGCCAGTGAAAAAAATGGCAGACAGTCCCCCTTTTTTACGCATTACTGCAGGCAGTCCCCCCTTTTTACACATTACGGCAGGCAGTCCCCCCTTTTTACACATTACGGCAGGCAGTCCCCCCTTTTTACACATTACGGCAGGCAGTCCTCCCTTTTTTACACATTATGCTAGGCAGTCCCCCTTTTTACACATTACGGCAGGCATTCCCCCTTTTTTACGCTTTACGGCAGGCAGTCCCCATTTATTACACATTACGGCAGGCAGTCCCCCTTTTTTATGCATTACGGCAGGCAGTCCCCTTTTTTACACATTACTGCAGGCAGTCCTCCTTTTTACATATTACTGCAGGCAATCCCCCTTTTTACACATTATCGGTGGGGATGGAAAGGAAGGAGGGAGGGAGAGAGAGAGAGTTATACTCACCACCTGTGCCGGCATGATAGATGCGCCTCTCCTCTCCACACCTCTTCTGTCTTCCGTCTTCCTGCGCTGCGCTCTTGGCAGCGCAGGGCATTCTGAATGGGCTGGGGCGGGCTGGGAGAGACATCATCTCTCCCAGCACACGGGTCACGGGGGGAGCGGAGGGGGAGCTGTAGCGCTACCCGGCTACCTGTGTGAGTGGTAGCCGGGCAATGCAGCTGGGGGCCGGCCGGTGACAGGCAGGGAGACGCGGCCAGGACACCTCAGTGCTGCGGCAGCGATAGCTGTGGCGGAGCGGCCCGGCGGGTGTTTCTAGTGGTCCTGCGCCTTCAGCGCATCTGCACTGTGTGCAAGGCACCACTAGCACACACCTAGTTATGGCGCTGTCTTTTATCACCTTGTACATATCACTGGTTTATCACTTCCTTATGCCTTCTCCAGTTTAACACATCTGCCCCATGTCTCTTATGAGTAGTGTATTAATCTCAGCATTGGTTTCAACTGGTATGTTTTCTTGGAATTGCTGACGCTTCCCCATGATTTATGGAATATATAGATGCAGCCTACAGCTTGGCTATTGTCCCCATAGCCCTATCAACTTCATCAAAATTTGGATTCTCATCTGGATTTTGTTTGTGTTTGTTTTGATTCCATTTGGCATAGTTCTCTGAATCTCTTAGTTTGGAGAAAAACATGCTTCAAGCTGCACCCTGCATTTTTTTTCTGTTTGCACTGATCCAAATACAGAAAACCTCTGGTTTATTAGGGATATGAGGTACCTGGGTCCAGGACCTGTTTATTTACAGTAGCTTATTGGGATGGTGGTCACAATAGGTGCACAGAGAATGTTAAAGTGATTGTTAACCCATTCTTACCCAGGAAGCTGGGTTTATTGGTAAACAGAAGGTATAGGTTAAATGCAGGAACACACTAGTTATGGAGGGTTTAACAGCAGTGGTATAAAAAACACATGGTACAGATACAGCCATGCTCATCTTACTACAATGCGGCATGCTGCAACACAGCTTGCTGCATGCCATGCCAGGCTGAAACTATTACAACTGTGATTGCTCCTTTAAATTCCTTTAGGAAATAATGAAGCAATTGCCAGCTGAGAATAATCACAGCATAGCACGCCATGCAGCAGTAAGATGAGCATGGCTACATCTGTACTAGCAGGTCTGTGTGTCTCACTTCAGTAGCTAAGTACTGCATGTGTGTATAGTACTGTGGTACTCTTACACATTAAAAAAGGGCTATGGCCTTGGTTGGACTGACCCACAGATGTACAGGATAAATTGCCAGAGGGCCCTAGTCCCTCATGTAAGGGTCAGTAACTTGGTGGAGCAGGATCATGGATGAACTTGGGTGTCTAGTTTGCTTCTATGGAAACTACACCATGATTAGCCCTCTGGCGAATCAAAGCAGATGGTCCTGACACACCCCTGTACCCTCCACTATAAAGGACCCCTGTTCTTTGTATGTTCTCTTTAATGGTTGGCAAAGTCACTCTGTAATGTCTTGCCATACCCCTTCTGGTGGCTGGCCACATCTCTTGGGGCCCCTATCACTGCTTCTCTGGTGGGTCCTCATATCCCAGTCTGATGCTGTCTCTAGTCTGCACGTGTGCAGTACCATATCAGGTCAGTGGTCGCACATCCCTGAAGACTCTGGGTCCTAGTGATTAGCAAGTACAAGGACAGAGGCAGTGCAGAGTGCCTGTCCATCCACAGGAAGAATCACTATTGGATATTGCTACCTCTGGTTGCTATATCACCTTTAGAAATATAACCTAATGTTTACCGTGTCGGAGTCGAAAAATATCATGATTCATATGCCTTGTATTAACCCCTAATGTGTGCGCATGCTGCTCGTCGCCTGGTCCCCCATGCGTACACATCCCCGCAGATTTTGTAAGGGACGCTCCAGCGTCTCGTGCGCATGGGATGTGTAAATACGGCGGAGTTTGTGAGCTTGTAGCGTGCGACTCGATCGTGACATATTTAACCCAAATAGTGTAATAATATATTATAGTTAATATTCCCCTTAACAATGTCAGCAAGTATGGTAAGTTTAAAACTTCTTGGACAGAGAGATTCCTCTTTGCATGCTGGGAGGGCTCAGACAAAGGTTGGAGGGTAGTGTTTGGTGTCCAGCTGTGGGGTATTGAAGGGGTGTTGTGCCTATGATAGTTGGGAGGGATTCACATGTTCTTACGCATAGTTATGCACAGAAGTAGAAAATAAGATTAATTGTATTCCGAATAAATTACACATAAGTGCAGGGTAGGTGAATGGAATTCAGTCATTTCTTTCCCACAGACTGAATACAATAGCCTTATTTACACTAAGCTTTGAGATTCTATGAAGAGGGCTTACACCTTTGTTTATGAATAGAACCAGGTTTCTCTCCAGAATAATGAGGGCTGAGTTGTCAATTGTCTCAACTGAAGGAGGGGACAGTGGGGTGAACAAAGCCCAGATACAGAGTTTGTTTGGAAGATCCAGAACAATAGCTTTCCTCAATATAACCAGACAAAGAGGAATTTAGAATACTAACAAGTCCTAGCCATCGCCCACTCCTTGAACTAACCAATGATCCCCGGTGCAGTACATGTCCCACCCCCTAACCAATGGAAAGAGAGCACACAGTATCTATTGTAGTATGTCTTGAGTTAGTAAATAAATATAGCTTGCAATAGGCTTGGTCACACAAGACTCTGCAAGGTTTTCACACTGAAGGCTGGGTCCCTGGTCCAGGTTGCGCCGGCGAAGTCATTCCCACGTGTGTAAGTTCTCTGTGGCCATTTCGTTACTCTGTATGTATGCAATTGTGACCATCTTGTTCTCCTTCTGTGTTAGCCATTTACTCTTTCTCTCTGTTATTGTTTGCGATTGTGCCGCTATTGTATATTCATGTCTAGTTATTCTGTTTAGATATTAATGTTAGTTTTGTAGTGTATAAGCTGTTAACTGTACTTTTTCCCTTTTTACTTACTAATATCATCTAGTAAAGGTGTTGGAACCTTACCAAGGAGTGTGTGTTTTACTAGTTATTATATAGGGTTTCTGAGCATCTTAATCGCTCCAACAGCTTTCATATGATAAGGGTTAATCAGCGTTGCATTGTGGTAATATTACAGTAATAAGGTTTACAGCATAAGCATATCCTTTCAGTGTGTTGCTAGCAAGGTTTACTGAGTGTCATTCTGTGAGCGTCTGCGCCGCTCGTGTTCTCGTGGGCACAGCGTCTGCTACGCTATAAGCGTACCATTACGGTACTTCATACGCCAATTGCGTACTGAGTCTGGTACAAATATATTGTGAATGTTATAAGGTAAAGAATAGGCTTTATCATTTTGGTGCTCTAGTCCGGTCCACCTCATATCCGCAGTCAGGCGAAGACGCGCAGACTTTATCGATCAGCAAAGGGTGGGAAGGTGGTATCTTGTAGTGCTGATCAGATGAGCGTCTGCGTCTGATTCTCTTGGTTTGTAGGGATGCTGGTGGAAACCTAAGAAGGTAAGAACATTAAGCTATTGTCTTTTTAAATCTGGTTTTAATTTCTATTTGGTGCCAACTGCACACGCAGATTGGAGTGCTTGTCTGTTTAAATAGGTTTAAAAGTATTTTTAATCGCTCTGCATAGCTTGATAGTTTTATTTTTAACCCAGGCCTAAAATAACTTCAGGAGCTTGCATGGTGATTTTTTTTCTTTGTGACAAAAGAAGCCGCATGGTCTGTCCTCCATTTTGTGTAACCCTCATGGATGTGGAAGGGGGAGGAGCAGCGGCCATTTTGGGAAGGTCAAAAAAAAAATTTCTGAATGGCTGATTTTCAGTTGACTCAGGAATAATCAGCCGTCCTTTGTCTAAAAGAAATAACCATTTATGAGTTTCCAATGCATTTATTTAATCCATATCATAATCAATTATAAATAGTTTAGATGGAGTTTAATGTAAGTTAATAGTAAAATTAATATTTGATTTAAGAACGACACACAGATAAAACAAAGTTGTTTTTTTTCCCCCTCTCCTTAACTTTAAGATTCTAGGATTCTCTGCTTGTTGTGAGATGGGCCATTGAAGTGCAAATTAACCTGTGTAACTGGTTTTTTTTTTCTTCTCTCCAAGCAGTGAAGAGAATCACCCTCACACACAGTCAAGGGCACATTCATATGCAAATTAGAGAAGTGAATGGGTCTCATAGATGTAATAGTGATTAGTAGAGATGTAATATTATAATTATATGTGTGTGTTCACATCAATGTATGCTATTAGATTAATTTAGAATTGTATTGTATCTGTGTATTTTCACCTATCTACCTTCCTGTTTGCCAGTTATCATTGATAACGTGCTGAGAAAGATTTGTTGCTATTGGTAGTTAAAAATAAAATTAAATGCTTAAAGGGAGTAATTGTAAGGCACACACATAGCCTGCCCTAATTAAAGGTTGCTACAGTGGAATACTGTGTGATGTGCAGTAAGCGATTATAGTTAAATATCGTTTACATTTATAAAAGAGTGTTACTTGTGTTACTGCGGACGTATCTAGGCTGTGTACACGTGTCTCTCACCGAGTGCGAGTCAAGAGTACGCGACGCAAAGGCCTATGCAGGTAGCGTGTATTACGCAACCTGCGTACAGATACGCCCACTAAACACAAATCACACGATAGCATTCTTTTAGTAAGGCGACACGGAAGCCACGAAGATAATAGCACACATTTGTTCAGTTTCCAAAATTTAGTTTAAATACCTTACTTTACTATAATACCTCTGGGGAGAGCTATCAGATTACGGGAAAATTTTTTTTTTTTTTTCTGATCAGAAAATTATAGAATGATAGTGTGGGCTGAAAACGGTATGAGTGTATTGAACTCCTCTTGGTGAGGTCTTGGTGAAGTCTTGGTGAGGTCTTGGTGAGGTCTTGGTGAAGTCTTGGTGTAATCTTGGTGAAGTCTTGGTGAAACTTGGTGAATCACGGCTTAGGTGAATACGTGATGAGCACGATCTAGGTGAAAACGTGCGACGGAGTGTCATAAAGTTTTCGTGGTATTACGCTCCGGCTGTTTTGGAGCACAGTAGGGAGACTCCAATGATCCTACCATTTATAGGCAACAAGTGTCTATAAGCGGTACGATTGGAACGCACGGTTGTATGGGCAACACGGCGCAACGTGATACGAAGTTTTGCATATTTGTGCGTAAATCTCGTCATCATAAGCGTTATGTGAAGCACATGCAAGCGTGATTTGTGAAAGGTAGGGAATTTTAGGGCCTGCAACGACTACACGTGTCTGCTAAAAGAGGCGGAACCGTGATACTCGGAGCAGAAGAAGCTGGTGGAAGAGCTTGGAAAACTTCCACCGTAGACTTCTGTGTTTGGTGCATTTTAGGAAGTTTTTCTGTGTTAATAAGGTCCACAATGGAAGCCAAGTGCACAACACAGGGACGTTTAGCAGTCAGGGTTCAGACTGAAGAGGCTTGCAGACCCCAAGGGTCTGCTCGGTTAGTAATGTGGGGGAAGTATGGTCCCCACACTGAGACCTTTTGTGATGAATGGACACGAATGACTGTGGGGGATAAAGCACCATTTCCTGGGATAGGTAGTTTTGACTCAGAGGTATTGCATAATTTAAGGCGAAGGATCTGTCTCATAAAATCCGGGAAGCAACGGATTAGACATTATGATTGTTTACAGATATGGCAACAGGAAGGTGAGATACAAAGGGAATTAGCTTACACATCTGGTTCTCACCTTAGCAGGAAATACATGGCAACTAGAGAACAAATGGCTGCAGAGAATGGCACACTGGTATATGATAATTGTGCACTTAGCAACTGTATTAATAATGATAAGAATAAATGTAATAATAATAGAAGTAAAACTGATAAATGTACAAATTCTAACCCGTGCAAGTTGCACCCCATGTTAAACTTCCCTCAGGATTACAAGCAAGAAAGTGAGCCCAGCACGATGTCGGCACCTTTTCCAGCAGCCATCATACAAGACATCCAGGTGGACACGGCCCAATCGGTAAAGGCAGTAGTAGAACCCCCTAACGGAGGGTCAGGTGAGGTCGTGTCCACAGGTAAGTACGGTATTGTATATCATGCACAGACAAATGTACCCCATATTATAGAGTCAACACAAGATGATGTAGTTGAACTTAACCCTGTCAGGGTGATCACAGTCCCAAATGGACAGACTGACGCTCAGGGAGTCACTCCCGTCAGAGACATTGCTATGCATTGTCCCTGGTCCCGGATGGTATTGAGGACAATTATGTCTGAATTTCCTGATCCCAGGAGAGATCTAGCCGCATGTCAGAGGTTTATTAAACAATTAGGTAATGCCGCAGAACCCACAAACAAAGATTGGCGAACAGTGCTACGAGTATGTTTACCTTCCAACATTGATCCTGCAAAATTCATCACTGATTGTAGATTAGATGCAAACGTACCCTTCACTGAGGAATACACCCAGGAGAATTTACGACAGATCAATCTGCAATTAGGAGTATATTTCCCAACTATTGTCGAGTGGAACAAAATTTTCTCCATTAGACAAAAAGAAGGTGAAATGGCAGCGGAATATTTCCATCGAGCACTGCAGGAAATATCTAGATACACTGGGATCACGGACATTGAGGATAATGTACATCATAGGGAGGTAGCTGTGTCCGTATTAATGGACGTTTTAAAAGACACACTAAGAATCAGGGTACAAACCTCTATACCTCACTGGAGAGGTATCTCGGTGGCTGCATTAAGAGAGTCCGCTATCGAGCATGACCGTAATATCCAAAGAACCAGGGAAGCACAGGGAGAGCGGTTGATGGTGATGAGCATCCAAGCACTAGAGGAGGCATCAAATCGACCAAAACCCCTGGCCCCTGGCACATGGAGGAAGCCAAGGGTTTGCTATCTTTGTAAAAGAGAAGGGCATTATGCCAGCAACTGTAACAGCCCACATAAAGTTAGACCCCCTAGACAAGAACACGAGCAGAGTTATGAAACACGAAATTGTAATCAGGGATCATATAAGAAGAATTTTGGGCCGCACCTGTAATTTGCAGCCAGTAAAGCTAATCAGTAGCCTTGATAGTAAGCCTGAGGTTACAGTTAATGTAATTGGGAGGTCAGTTCCTCGTAGACACAGGGACAGCTGGGTAAACTTTGTAATTTATCTTTAAATGTTTTCTTCTCATCTGTAACGTTCACCAACAGAACTCAAACGTCACATGACTACTTGGTCTTTTTCAGAGGTCTACCCAACCCCAGTATATCTTTCCAGCATCGTTGTGTTTGGCCAGACGCAAAGGGTGGAGAGGGGAAATACTGGTGGGGGGGGAGACTATGCGGAGATACTGGTGGACATGTTGATGCGACAGCCTGTTGATGAAAATCTGATAATGTTTTTCTTTTCAAATTGTTCTCTCTTTTTTTGTTCTTTCATGTTTTACGGATGGTATGTCACACATCAGCTAGACAAATGGTAATACAATATTTTATGCTCCTTACAGAAAGATCACTGATTTTGAAAGAATATTGTATCACCGGAGTGTTCGTTTTGGGAAGATTGTGAGACAGCACCTTTGAGATGACATCTGAGCAAGAAGAACAATAAGATCAGAGGACAAATCATCATAACAAGTTTTTTTCCCCCTTCAATTATTTTTCTGTACCCCCATTACAACTTTCTCTTTCTCCACCTGTAAGATGGACTTGCCCCAAGAGACTGTGTTCCGGATTTTCCTGTTGACCCTGTTGTTGACCAGAGCAGTCTGTTTCGGTGAGAGTACCATGGAGGTCGAGAAAGGGTCTGGAATGGGTTCTGATGACCAGGATGGAGGCGTAGATTTCCAAGAGCAACACAATCACTGAGTAAAGGCGAGTATCAGAAAACAATCTGGTAGCATGGACAATAGAAGAAATTGTGAAGGATTGTTAGCTGAAGAGAACTGCATCTGTAGGCATTGTGACAGCATAGTCGAGGATGGGTGCATCAAGAAATGTCAGTCCAGTTTTAATATCCACATGGACCGGCATCCATTGAGTGACTATCACTCCTTAGTGGGTAAAGTGTTAAACCAGACAGACTGTTGGGTGTGCTGTCAAGTACCTCAAGGTCATAGCAAATCAGGACTAGTACCATTCCCTTTAACGGTAGGAGAGGTACTTGAGTTATGTGGTGGGAGGCCGGTGGACAAGAGGTTTAATATCTCTAGTCCTCCTAGTTTGAAGCTCCACCAATATCATGTAGATAGGTCCTTAGTATGCTTTAACATTTCCAATCCCCGAAAGCCGGGAAATTGGGAAGTGTCATGGAGTAATCAAACCATGACATTTTGACATAGAGCCGATAGAATGCCCATAGATTCAGAGCTTATACGCCAGATAGCCAACAGTGGAAAATATTTCCGGTATAGGTACACTCTAGGAAGTAGGACCATGCGAGTTGGAGAAGTATCACCAGGATACTGTGCACATATCGTACAACCGGATACCTGTACTAGACAGATGGGAGAATTAGGGTTAGGAGATTTCACATGGAAAGTTTGTAACATGGTTATGTCATACTCCGTCCCATATGTTCTCCCCGATGATTCATATTTCATATGTGGGAGAAAGGCGTATAGGTTCCTTGCCCCAAACTCAGAGGGATTGTGTTGCATTGGAAAGGTACTGCCTGAAGTAATGACTGTATCCCATAACAAAATGAAAGACATTCACAGCGGTGCCCAAGCTCCTTATACTCACACTCATTACGAGCACATCGTTAAAAGGCACCTGATAGAAAGGACAGAGCATCCGGCCTCTGATCTGATCCATGAATCCACCGGGATTCAATTCCTACTCGCGTTAGATATCACTCATACCGCCAGAGGAGTGATAAACTTTAGGTATATAAACGCTCTTGCGAACCTGATAGACAATATCACCGAAATGTATGACGACACGTTCAGGTATACTGGGAGAGAGCTACAAGCCTACAAAACAGAGCTGGTTCAGCATAGGATGATTCTCAATTACCTCACAGCAGTGACAGGCGGGTATTGTGTTACCCTAGCAACTCAGTATGGTGTAAAGTGCTGCACGTATATTACAAACAGCACTGAGGACCCGGCTGAGGTCATAGACCAAAAGATGGATGACATTTTGCAATTAAAGTGGGATTTCCGAAGGAGACATAATCTTACTCTCGCTGCTGTGGGTAATGAACTGACCGGCTGGGTGTCATGGTTGAACCCACGAAATTGGTTCTCTGGTTTAGGAGAATGGGCCCAAGGCATTATCATGGATGTAGGGAAATTTCTCTTGTGTATTCTGGGAGTTGTCATATTGATTGGTCTGATATTTAGATGCGTTCGGACTTTAACAAAGTGTAAACGTAGTACCAGAGTGATGAGTCTGAGGAGCGAGGACACTGTAATAACAACAACTAATTTAATTTATGATCCGTCAATTGAGACAATGTTGTGATGAAAATGTGATTCCACGGTCCGTTTCTTTCACCCGTTTCTCCTTTGTTTTCCTCCAAGGTACAAGGACATCCACTTGGAAGAAGAATTTGACAACCTCTTTTATACCGACCATTGATGACTTTTAGTGACTTTAACTACTGGAAACCCAATACTTTAGAGACTGTAATTTTATGGACACTGGAAAAGCTTTTGCTCACCACTTACAGCAAAAGCACCGCGAGACATCAGACAACATGTACATCAGACAAGACATCAACAAGACCTCAATCGGCGACTGTATACTAAATCTCACATAGTTATATGATTGCATTTATAACGCTTGTTTCTTATCTTCATCTCTACACCCTCCAGGTAGTATCCCACATAGTCGACAGGTGATTCTCACATATTAGCATCCACATACTCCCCCCCCCTTCATGTATCATCAACTAATGTGCACCCCATTTGTTGCAACCAAAAGCCGAAAAGAGCTCGGTAGAGTTTGACAGCCCATCCAAAGACCTTTAATACGGGATAAGAAGGATTCCAATGTATACTTCGCAATACCTCGAAGCTTGTCCTTCCACAGGAAGAATCACTATTGGATATGGCTACCTCTGGTTGCTATATCACCTTTAGAAATATAACCTAATGTTTACCGTGTCAGAGTCGAAAAATATCATGATTCATATGCCTTGTATTAACCCCTAATGTGTGCGCATGCTGCTCGTCGCCTGGTCCCCCGTGCGTACACATCCCCGCAGATTTTGTAAGGGACGCTCCAGCGTCTCGTGCGCATGGGATGTGTAAATACGGCGGAGTTTGTGAGCTTGTAGCGTGCGACTCGATCGTGACATATTTAACCCAAATAGCGTAATAATATATTATAGTTAATATTCCCCTTAACAATGTCAGCAAGTATGGTAAGTTTAAAACTTCTTGGACAGAGAGATTCCTCTTTGCATGCTGGGAGGGCTCAGACAAAGGTTGGAGGGTAGTGTTTGGTGTCCAGCTGTGGGGTATTGAAGGGGTGTTGTGCCTATGATAGTTGGGAGGGATTCACATGTTCTTACGCATAGTTATGCACAGAAGTAGAAAATAAGATTAATTGTATTCCGAATAAATTACACATAAGTGCAGGGTAGGTGAATGGAATTCAGTCATTTCTTTCCCACAGACTGAATACAATAGCCTTATTTACACTAAGCTTTGAGATTCTATGAAGAGGGCTTACACCTTTGTTTATGAATAGAACCAGGTTTCTCTCCAGAATAATGAGGGCTGAGTTGTCAATTGTCTCAACTGAAGGAGGGGACAGTGGGGTGAACAAAGCCCAGATACAGAGTTTGTTTGGAAGATCCAGAACAATAGCTTTCCTCAATATAACCAGACAAAGAGGAATTTAGAATACTAACAAGTCCTAGCCATCGCCCACTCCTTGAACTAACCAATGATCCCCGGTGCAGTACATGTCCCACCCCCTAACCAATGGAAAGAGAGCACACAGTATCTATTGTAGTATGTCTTGAGTTAGTAAATAAATATAGCTTGCAATAGGATTGGTCACACAAGACTCTGCAAGGTTTTCACACTGAAGGCTGGGTCCCTGGTCCAGGTTGCGCCGGCGAAGTCATTCCCACGTGTGTAAGTTCTCTGTGGCCATTTCGTTACTCTGTATGTATGCAATTGTGACCATCTTGTTCTCCTTCTGTGTTAGCCATTTACTCTTTCTCTCTGTTATTGTTTGCGATTGTGCCGCTATTGTATATTCATGTCTAGTTATTCTGTTTAGATATTAATGTTAGTTTTGTAGTGTATAAGCTGTTAACTGTACTTTTTCCCTTTTTACTTACTAATATCATCTAGTAAAGGTGTTGGAACCTTAGCAAGGAGTGTGTGTTTTACTAGCTATAATATAGGGTTTCTGAGCGTCTTAATCACTCCAACAGCTTTCATATGATAAGGGTTAATCAGCGTTGCATTGTGGTAATATTACAGTAATAAGGTTTACAGCATAAGCATATCCTTTCAGTGTGTTGCTAGCAAGGTTTATTGAGTGTCATTCTGTGAGAGTCTGCGCCGCTCATGTTCTCGTGGGCACAGCGTCTGCTACGCTATAAGCGTACCATTACGGTACTTCATACGCCAATTGCGTACTGAGTCTGGTACAAATATATAGTGAATGTTATAAGGTAAAGAATAGGCTTTATCAACCTATATCCTAATTTAATATTATAGAATTCCTTCACATCAAATGCTGGCATTCTCTTACTACAATGCAAATAATATTGACATTTAATTGAACACTATCATAATTTGTTTCAAACTGTTTTAAAATGTTAAATATAAGGCATTTTCTCATCAATAAAATTTCAAGTTGACATTTTTCTGATTAATTCATGTGGAATCACTGTGTAGGCAAGTCTGTCATGTTTCTTAAAGAAAATGTAGGTATCACTTTTAAAAATGTTTTACTTTACGTATATAGCCAAGCTTAAGCTAAATACAGTAAATTATAGACTACGTTATCAGTTAATTAATGATAATAGTAACTATTGTTTACAGTGCAGTGAAAAGTGACAAAATTGAGACAAATGGAGAGTAGTAAGAATTAGGAACAACTTTCGTCATCAATAAAATACTGATTACTTCAGACTAGCTAGTAAATCTAATCTATTAATGGTGATGTTTCAAAATAAGTGTAAAATATAACATGTCTAATTATACTGTCCCTTTGAATACACTAAATTAATACAGGTTGAGTATCCCATATCCAAATATTCCGAAATACGGAATATTCCGAAATACGGAATTTTTTGAGTGAGACTGAGATAGTGAAACCTTTGTTTTCTGGTGGCTCAATGTACACAAACTTTGTTTAATACCCAAAGTTAATAAAAATATTGCATTAAATGACCTTCAGGCTGTGTGTATAAAGTGTATATGAAACATAAATAAATTGTGTGAATGTGCACAAACTTTGTTTAATGCACAAAGTTATTAAAAATATTGGCTAAAATGACCTTCAGGCTGTGTGTATAAGGTGTATATGAAACATAAATGCATTCTGTGCTTAGACTTGGGTCCCATCGCCATATCATCTCATTCTGGTATGCAATTATTCCAAAATACGGAAAAATACGATATCCAAAATACTTCTGGTCCCAAGCATTTTGGATAAGGGATACTCAACCTGTACTTCATGGAGCAATAACAATTTGGTAATTACTACCTTACAATTTCCCGAGAACCAATGAAAACTCTACATATGTAGCTTGTGGGCAGGGCCATAGAGAGATGTATCAGGTGCCAATATTAGGGGGTGTAGCCAAGTGTGTGGGATCATGGCCAACAACAACTGGGAAAACTGGTACCCTCTTTCCATGTGGCATCAAATACTAAAGAAAGTGTGAATGCACCACCTCAGCAGATCAAGCCCCGGGAACATCAAAGGAGGACAACATCCTTTTCAAACTGCTGATTGTGGGAGACATCCAAGAATTAAAGATTTTGGGTTATACATTCCTTAGCACTGCCAAGTCACTTAGAAAATGTGTATCATTCCAGCATACTGATGTTTTGTCTGAATATGATTAAATAACTAAGAGGAATTATCTAGAAGACTTATATAGATTATAAAGATTTATATAAGATTATATTCTGAAACTCTAATCAATGAAATACTGTATATATACATATACTAGGTGATTCATCGCGCCCTACGGGCGCTATATATATATATATATATATATATATATATATATAGTTTTTTTTTTTTTTAAACATATTAAAATAAATCATTATTATAGCCTGGTAGTGTAGTTACGTTTGCATTTCCTTTCTTAAACGGAAAAACAATTTATTTTTGGTTTAAAGATGAATAATATAAAACATGTCATTCTTGTAGGTCATTTCAATTGTTCAGCAGCAAAAATACTTTCAGTAAATGCCTAAATGTAGATGCTGGTATATTGCTGTATTCCCTCATACACAGAAAGTTGCAATCAAATTTGGGCTGTTTGGGAGAATGCCATTTTACAACAATTAGTAAATTGAATTTAATGTGTATTACAAATTACAGATTAATAATATAGAAAAAGCAAAATCATACATGCCTACATGGTAGAAAGAAATCTGCAGATTTTGTAAATACGGTGCAAAATTAATTGTGAAGGCTTATTTATGAAAGACTAACCAGGTAAAACATTTTCACTGTGTGCAAGAGTATTCCACACTCTGATATTAATACACAACGTGGCGCATTTAGTGGGGTCATTCCGACCCATTCGCCCGCAGCGGTTTATCGCTGTGGTGCGAACGGGTACAGAATGCGCATGCGCGGTGGCTGCAGTGCACGTGCGCGACATTGCCCGGTGACAGGAGTCGCTGGGTTACGTCGCGTCTACCGAAGGAAGCGGACGCAGAGCCGACTGCAAAGAAGATTGACAGGAAGAAGGCATTCCAGGGCGGATCCGGACCATTGGCTGCCATTTTCAGGGAGTGGTAAGGAAAACGCAGGCGTGTCCAGAAGAACGGAGGGCGGATGTCTGACGACAGAGGCGGCTTCAGCATCGCAGGGATCGTCGCACAGGGTAAGTAGGTCTAGGGCTGGTCAACTTCTGCTTGAAATTTTTTTAGCTTAGCAGGGCTGCACAAGCGATCGCAGCCCTGCTAAACTAAACTACACTCCCCCATAGGCATGTACTAGTTGATCGCAGCAGCAGCAAAAAGTTGCTAGTTCCAGTTCGGTAATTCAGAAAAAGCTAGTTCCAGCCCATCATCCTGTTACTAACCAGATCCAGCCCAGTTCTAGTTAGAGATAAGCAGGTTCGGCTCTCAGAGAACCGAACCCTACCGAACTTTGCCTTCCGAGTCCGGATCCGAGCCAGGCTCGGATTTTCCCTAGTGACTCCGAAACCCGAACGCTGCAAAACGTCATCATCCCGCTGTCGGATTCTCACAGGATTTGTATTCCATATAAGTTGCCGCGTGTCCCCACCATTTTCACTCCAGTCTCGGAGAGTGTACAGAGAGGACGTGTTCTTAGTATTCAGTGTCTGTGTGTTGGGGCGGGAAAGTGGTGTGGCAAGTGTTGTACTGCTCAGTCCAGTCCAGTGTAGTCACTCAGTGTATTGTGCTGTATCAGTCCAGGCAGTCTCAGTGTTGGTGTACTCTGCTGCCATATATCCAGTGTAGCTGTATAAGTGGTGCTGTGTTGTGCAGACCAGTCCAGTGTAGTCAGTGTATTGTGCTGTATCAGTCCAGCCAGTCAGTGGTGTGACTAGGAGTCCGCAGCCACTGCGAGTGCTTGGAGGCATGCAGGGCTGCGGTGTGACCTAGCCATCGCCACTGATTCTGTTTTGTGAAGGAGGGACACGAAGGGCACAGCGCGTGCCTCTCCTGTGTGTCCCTCCTGGGTCTCCGGTGGCAGCGGTGTGTCTGTTTAATGAAGTGCCCGTTCATGAGCCAATCAGAGCTCATGAACGGGCACTTCATTAAACAGACCCGCCGCTGCCGCCAGAAACCCAGGAGGGACACACAGGAGAGGAGCGCTCTGTGCCCTCCATATCCCTCCTTCACAAAACAAACAGCACAGCAGCAGGGGAGCCCAGAGGGGAGGGGAGAGGAGGGATGGGGGTGTACCTAGCACTTGGGGGGAGCATATTTGGGCACTGGGGGAGAGCATATTTGGCACTGGGGGAGAGCATATTTGGCACTGGGGAGAGCATACTTGGCACTGGGGGAGCATATATGACTCTGGGGGAGCATATTTGGCACTGGGGGGGCATATTTGGCACTGGGGGTATATGTGTACCTGGCACTGGGGGGGGCATAGTTGGCACTGGGGGTATATGTGTACCTGGCACTGGGGGGGGGGCATAAATGGCACTGGGGGCATATGTGCACTGTACCTGGCACTGTCGGGGAATATCTGGCACTGGGAGCATAGCCCTAGCAATAAGCATTACCCCCTGGTTACAAGCACAACACCCGGCTCATGAAATCCCTGGCAACACGCATTACCCCTCAACAACGAGCATGACACCCAGTACATGAAACCTCTGGCAACGAATATTACCACCTGGCAACAAGCTTGAAACCCAGCACATGATACCTCTTGCAACAAGCATAACACCTACCGCATGAAACCCCTGTCAACGAGCATGACACCCTGAGCATGAAAACCACTGGCACGGTGCATGGAACCAAGAGCATGAAACCCCTGGCAATGAGCAGGTAATTTAAAAGTAATTAGAAGCCTTACTGTAGGACTTAATGTGTAATGGGCATTGCGGTGTTTGGCATAATGTATCACGGACATTGCAGTGTGTGTCATAATGTGCCACAGGCATTACGGTGTGTGGCATACTATATCACGGGGGCATTGTGGTATGTGGTATAATGTCTCAGGGGCATTGCAGTGTGTGGCATAATGTATAACGGGCATTGCGGTGTGTGACATAGGGTATAATGGGCATTGCGGTATGTGTCACAGGCATTACGGTGTGTGGTATACTATATCACGGGCATTGTGGTATGTGGTATAATGTCTCAGGGTCATTGCAGTGTGTGGCATAATGTATCACGGACATTGCGGTGTGTGTCATAATCTGTCACAGGCATTGTGGTATGTGCTATAATGTATCAGGGGCATTGCAGTATGTAGCATAATGTATAACGGGCATTGCGATGCCTGTCATAATGTGTCACAGGCATTACGGTGTGTGGTATACTATATCACGGGCATTGTGTTATGTGGTATAATGTCTCAGGGGCATTGCAGTGTGTGGCATAATGTATAACGGACATTGCGGTGGGTGGCATAATGTATACTGGGCATTACTATATGGAGGAAAAATGATAAATAATGTAAGGGGCATGAATCAGGATTCTTTTTTTTCCAGTGGTGGCCAACGTCTGGGCGTGCAGTTTGCAAAACTGGGGTATAAGGTAGTCTTTTCCTGCAATGCCATGCCCCTTTATGCAAAGCCAAGCCCATTTCAGCAAGGTCACGCCCCTTTTGGCTTGGGGAAGATAAAATTCTAGTTACGCTACTGAAGCCAATCACAGTGTTGGTGTTCTCTGCTGCCATATATCCAGTGTAGCTGTAAAGAGGTGCTGTGTTGTGCAGACCAGTCCAGTGTAGTCAGTGTATTGTGCTGTATCAGTCCAGCCATTCACAGTGTTGGTGTTCTCTGTTGCCATATATCCAGTGTAGCTGTATAAAGTGGTGCTGTGTTATGCAGACCAGTGGTAGTGTCCTGTGTCATCAGTAATTCCAGTGACGATATACGCTGCTGCTATATGTCCACTGCTGCAGTATAACAATTATAACAACCTGTTGGGCTGCAACAGACTAGTGGTAGTGTCCTGTGTCATCAGTAATTCCAGTCATTCCTGTGACGCATATTGTCTCATATAACTCCCAAAAAAATAATGGAGAACAAATATTTTGAGGAGAAAATAGGGAAAGATCAAGAAAAACCACTTCCTCCTAGTGCTGAAGCTGCTGCCACTAGCCATGACATAGATGATGAAATACCATCAACATCGTCTGCCAAGGCCGATACCCAATGTGATAGTAGAGGGCGTGTAAAATCCAAAAAGCCAAAGTTCAGTAAAAAGAACCAAAAAAAGAAATTTAAATCATCTGAGGAGAAACGTAAACTTGCCAATATGCCATTTACGACATGGAGTGGCAAGGAACGGCTGAGGCCCTGGCCTATGTTCATGGCTAGTGGTTCAGCATCACCTGACGATGGAAGCCCTCATCCTCCCGCTAGAAAAATTAAAAGAGTTAAGCTGGAAAGAGCACAGAAAAGAACTGTGCACTCTGAGATGGTATCACAAATCCCCAAGGAGAGTCCAAGTGTGTCGGCGGTTGCGATGCCTGTTCTCCCCAACACTGGACGGGAAGAGGTGGCTCCTTCCACCATTTTCACGCCCCCTGCAAGTGCTGGAAGGAGCACCCACAGTCCAGTTCCCGATATTCAAATTGAAGATGTCACTTTTGAATACACCAGGATGAGGATATGGGTGTTGCTGGCGCTGAGGAGGAAGTTGACGATGAGGATTCTGATGGTGATGTGGTTTGTTTAAGTCAGGCACCAGGGGAGACACCTGTTGTCCTTGGGAAGAAGAAGCCCATTGTGATGCTTGGGCAAACTACCAAAAAAGCCACCTCTTCGTGTGGAATTATTTCTCCACAAATCCGGACAACAGGTGTCAAGCCATCTGTTGCCACTGTCAATCTGTAATAAGTAGGGGTAAGGATGTGAACCACCTAGGAACATCCTCCCTTATTCGTCACCTGCTGCACATTCATCAGAAGTCACTGTCGAGTTCAGAAACTTTGGGTAAGAGCGTAAGCAGTCCACTGACACCTAAATCCCTTCTTCCTCCTGTACCCAAGCTCTTGCAAGCCACACCACCAACTCCCTCAACGTCAACTTCCTCCTCGGTCAGGAACGTCCGTAGTCCTGAAGGCCATGTCACTGTCATGACCCAGGAGTCCTCTCCTAACCGGGATTCCGCAGTAGGATCCTTGAGTGTTATGTCTGCTGTTGCTGCCGCTGCTGTGGTTTCTGCTGGGAGTCGATCGCCATCCCAGAGGGGAAGTCGGAAGACCACTTGTACTACTTCCAGTAAGCAATTGACTGTCCAACAGTCCTTTGTGAGGAAGATGAAATATGACAGCAGTCATCCTTTTGCAAAGCGGATAACTGAGGCCTTGACAGCCATGTTGGTGTTAGAGGTGCGTCCGGTATCCACCATTAGTTCAGAGTCACTTAAAGATTTGATGGAGATAGTGTGTCCCCGGTATCAAATCCCATCTAGGTTCCACTTCTCTAGGCAGGCGATACCGAGAATGTACACAGACGTCAGAAAAAGAGTCACCAGTGTCCTACAAAATGCGGTTGTATCCAGTGTCCACTTAACCATGGACATGTGGACAAGTGGAACAGGGCAGACTAAGGATTATATGACTGTAACAGCCCACTGGGTAGATGTATGGCCTCCCGCAGTGGCACCAGTAGCAGCATCTTGCAAACGCCAACTTGTTCCTAGGTAGGCTGTGCTACGTATCACTTCTTTCCATAAGAGGCACACAGCTGACAACCTCTTATGGAAACTGAGGAACATCATCGCAGAATGGCTTACCCCAACTGGACTCTCCTGGGGATTTGTGATATCGGACAATGCCACCAATATTGTGCGTGCATTACATCTGGGCAAATTCCAGCATGTCCCATGTTTTGCACATACAATTAATTTGGTGGTGCAGAATTTTTTTTTGAAAAATGAGAGGGGTGTGCAGAAGATGCTGTCGGTGGCCTGAAAAATTGCGGGCCACTTTCGGCATTCTGCCACTGCGTGCCGAAGACTGGAGCACCAGCAAACACTCCTGAACCTGCCCCACCATCAACTAAAGCAAGAGGTGGTAACGATGTGGAATTCAACACTCTATATGCTTCCGATGAAAGAGGAGCAGCAAAAGGCCATTCAAGCCTATACATCTGCCTACGATATAGGCAAAGGAGGGGTAATGCACCTGACTCAAGCGCAGTGGAGAATGATTTCCGTCTTGTGCAAGGTTCTCCAACCCTTCGAACTTGCCACACGTGAAGTCATTTCAGACACTGCCAGCTTGAGTCAGGTCATTCCCCTCATCAGGCTTTTGCAGAAGAAGCTGGATAAATTGAAGGAGGAGCTAAGATGGAGCGATTTCGCAAAGTATGTGGGACTTGTGGATGGAGCCCTTCATTCGCTTTGCCAGGATTCAAGGGTGGTCAATCTGTTGAAATCAGGGCACTACATTTTGGCCACCGTGCTCGATCCTAGGTTTAAAGCCTACGTTGTATCTCTCTTTCCAGCAGACACAAGTGTGCAGAGGTGCAAAGACCTGCTGGTTAGTAAATTGTCAACTAAAGCGGAACGCGACCCGTCAACAGCTCCTCCTTCAATTTCTCCCACCACTGGGGCTGCAAGGAAAAGGATAACATTTCCTAGCCCACCCACTGGCAGTGATGCAGGGAAGTCAGGAGCAAGAGCTGACATCTGGTCTGGACTGAAGGACCTGCCAACGATTACTGACATGTCTTCTGTCACTGTATATGATTCTGTCACCATTGAAAGAATGGTGGAGGATTATATGAGTGACAGCATCCAAGTAGGCATGTCAGACAGTCCGTACGTATAATGGCAGGAAAAAGAGGCAATTTGGAGGCCCTTGCACAAACTGGCTTTATTTTACCTAAGTTGTCCCCCTTCTCCAGCCGGTAACCTTGTCAGCGATCGGCGTAGGAGGTTACTTCCACTAAATGTGGAGAAGATGATGTTCATCAAAATGAATTATAAAGTCCTCCGGGAAGACATTTACCAGCAATTGCCTCCAGAAAGTACACAGGGACCTGTGATGGTGGATTCCAGTGGGGACGAATTAATACTCAGTGAGGACTGAGGAGGATGTACATGATGAAAGGGGTGAGGAATAGGAGGATGATGATTAGGTGGACATCTTGCCACTGTAGAGCCAGTTTGTGCAAGGAGAGATTGATTGCTTCTTTTTTGGTGGGGGCCCAACACAAACCAGTAATTTCAGCCACAGTCGTGTGGCAGACCCTGTCACTGAAATGATTGGTTTGTTAAAGTGTGCATGTCCTGTTTATACAACATAAGGGTGGGTGGCAGGGCCCATGGACAATTCCATTTTGCACCTCTTTTTCTTCTTTGCATCATGTGCTGTTTGGGGCCAATTTTTTTAAGTGCCATCCTGTCTGTAACTGCAGTGCCACTCCTAGATGGGGCAGGTGTTTGTGCCGCACACTTGTGTCGCTTAGCTTGGCCATCCAGCTACCTCATTGCACCTATTTTTCTTCTTTGCATCATGTGCTGTTTGGGGCCTATTTTTTAAATCTGCCATCATGTCTGCCACTGCAGTGCCACTCCTAGATGGGCCAGGTGTTTGTGCCACACACTTGTGTCGCTTAACTTAGTCATACAGCCACCTTGGTGCAACTTTCAGGCCTAAAAACAATATTGTGAGGTGTGAGGTGTTCAGAATAGACTGGAAATGAGTGGAAATTATTGTTATTGAGTTTATTAATACTGTAGGAGCAAAATTACCACCAAATTCTGTGATTTTAGCTGTTTATATGTTTTTTTCCCAAAAATAATCCAAATCCAAAACCAAAACTAAAACACGAAAGGGTGGTTTTGGCAAAACCTAACCAAAACCAAAACATGAAAATGGAATTAGAACCAAAACCAAAACACAAAACACGAAAAGTGCCCACCGCACTTTTCTAGTTCTAGTGCTGATCCACTAGCTCCAGTCTGGCACCCACTAAATTAGTTCCAGTTCCTCTTCCATGCTCAGCTATCCAGTATGTATTCATCCTGCCAGTTCCAGAACCACACTATACGTAGAAACTACATACTGTACGCCCTCCCAGTTTCCTACACAGGCAACTTCATCAAATCAAGCAAGGGTAGTACGGATGGTGTAATGGTTAGCCTTACTGCCTCACAGTACAGAGGTCATGGGCTTAACTTTGTGGAGTTTGTATGGTTTCCTCCAGGTAATCTGGTTTCCTCCAACAATCAGGTCCAAATTTACCGCTAGTCAACCTAGGCACACGCCTAGGGCCCATCGGTACCAAGACTGAAATCTGGTCCTGATCGTGGATCCCTGGGCTATTGTCTGCAGGGGATAATCGGGGGACTGGAACTGAAAGCCGCCTTATACCTCTTGTGCCCTGCCTGCCCTCCCTATTATCCAATGGGAACACTGCCCGGAGTGTGGAAGTCATGCAGCATGCACTCCAGCCTGCACTCCCTCCTCCTGACATATGACTGCAATTGATGTGCATTGGGAGCACAAACACTCCTCCTAGGAAGCACGGCACTAACTATGATGTCTCCCGGCACCCAGCCTGTAAGAAAATCACTACATTTGATGCTGCAGAGGAAACAGGAAACAGAGTGGGAGTGGAGGTGCAGCATTACAGAGGTTTGTCTTTTATACTCACCAACAGAGACCACAAATTTAATTGGAAACTGGATAACTATAAATTATCTCGCACACTTCGCTTAAAAGAACATTTTCAACATAAACAGAGTGAAAAACAGGAACAGAGAAGTGATATTCCGTTCCATAGGAATGTTTCCACATTTGACCCATTTTCAACAAATGCATCCATAAAAACTTTCACACGTCTAATGGAAGAGACGGTTCTAAAACAGAACAAAATACATTCAAAAATATACCATAATTTGTCACCTAAGGACCAATCAGCATTGAGGGATATGGCTGGCTATACAGATATTTTCATGCGCCCCGCAGATAAAGGTGGGGCTATAGTGATTCAAGACCTCAAGGATAATATGAAAGAACTTGATGATCCTCTGTCTGTCCATAAGACATGAAAAATTACAGAGAGCCCCGACACCTGTCTTCAAGAAAGAACTGGATACAGTTCTAATTAAAGCTGTACAAAATAAATTATTATACTCCAATATTGTAAAACAACTGGAGCAAGCTCATTCAAAAACACCGGTAATCTATACAGTTTCAAAAGTTCACAAACATGCTTCAAAAACTCCTGGGAGGCCAATTATATCGGCCAATAATTCACTATACAAAACCGTATCTAAATTCTTGGATTGTTTGATTCAACCAATTATTAAAAAACAGGAAACCTATTTAAAGAACAACTTTACTAATAAAATTGGAGCAACTGGTCCGGGTCCCTGAACATACTGTGCCGTGTACAATGGATGTGCACAGCATGTATACAGTGATTCCACACCAGAAGGGTCTCATGACGATCGAACGATTTCTGATTAAGAATCAATTTAACACCATTGATGTCTCTTTATTAGTGGACTTATTAAAACTTACTCATGCCAGAAAATACTTCATCCACAATGGTATGTTCTTTCGACAATAAATCGGCTGTGCGGTGGGATCCTGTGATTCTACTTCCTTTGCAAACATTTTTATGTTTGAACAAGAAAACTAACTGTTTTTCTCCAATCCCAACATTAAGAAAAATATATTGTTGTATACACGATATATAGATGATCTGCTAATAGTGTGGAGAGGAGAGCTGGAGAAGCTACAACAAGTTGTGGAGGAAATCAAGCAGCGTGAATCAATGATCAAATTCACCTTTCACTTAAGTCATGTAAGCGTCAATTTCTTAGATGTACAATTAAATATGGGGGGTAATTCCGAGTTGATCGCTAGCTGCTTTCGGTCGCAGCGTAGCGATTAGGTGAAAAAGCGGCATTTCTGCGCATGCGTATGGGGTGCAGTGCGCATGCGCGACGTACTTTCATACAAAACTATGCAGTTTCACAAAAGGTCGAGCGACTCTTTTCAGTCGCAGTGCTGACCGCAGTGATTGACAGGAAGCGGGTGTTTCTGGGTGGTAACTGGCCGTTTTCGGGGAGTGTGTGTAAAAATGCAGGCGTGCCCGATAAAAACGCAGTGGCTGGGGAAACGGGGAGTGGCTAGCCGAACGCAGGGCGTGTTTGTGACGTCAAACCAGGAACGAAACAGTCTGAAGTGATCGCTAGGTAGGAGTAGGTTTGGAGCTGCTCAGAAACTGCACAATCTTTTTTTTGAGCAGTTCTGCTAACCTTTCGTTCGCACTTCTGTAAGCTAAGATACACTCCCAGAGGGCGGCGGCAGTGGCGTAACTAGAAATTTTTCTCCCCCAAGCCAAAAAATTCTTCGGCGCCCCCCCCCCCCCCCCCCTTCATGCTCCATAATTGGGAGCAAGAAAGGGATAAATATGCGCGCGCCGAAGGCGCGCGTCCCCAAAAAGGGGCGTGGTTTTGTTGGAGTGGGCGTGGTTTTGCAGAAAGGGGCGTGGCATTGCAGGAAAAGACTACCTTATACCCCAGTTTTGCAACCTGCACGCCCATACGTTGGCCACCACAGGAAAGAAAAATAATCCTGATTCATGCCCCTTACATTATTTGTCATTTTTCCTCCTTATAGTAATGCCCAGTATACATTATGCCACATACTGCAATGGCCCTTAGACATTATGCCGCACACAATAATGCACGACACAATATGCACACACTGTAATGCCCCCGACACATTATGCCACACACCGTAATGTCTGTGACACATTATGCCACACACCGTAATGCCTGTGACACATTATGACAGGAATCGCAATGCCCGTTATACATTATGCTACACACTGCAATGCCCCTGATACATTATAGCACATACAATGTCTGTGACACATTATGACACACACCGCAATGTCCGTGATACATTATGCCACACACTGCAATGCCCGATACATTATAGCACATACAATGCCTGTGACACATTATGCCACACACTGCAATGACCTTGAGACATTATACCACAATGCCCGTGATATAGTATACCATACACCGTAATGCCTGTGACACATACCGCAATGCCCTGCCCGTTATACCCTATGCCACACATCGCAATGCCCGTTATGTATTATGCCACACTGCAATGACCCTGAGACATTATACCACATACCACAATGCCCGTGATATAGTATACCACACACCGTAATGCCTGACACATTATGACACACACCGCAATGTCCGTGATACATTATGCCACACACTGCAATGACCCTGAGACATTATACCACATATCACAATGCCCGCGATGTAGTATACCATACACCGTAATGCCTGTGACACATTATGACACACACCGCAATGTCCGTGATACATTATGCCACACACCGTAATGCCCATTACACAGTAAGTCCTACAGTAAGGCTTCTAATTACTTTTCAATTACCTGCTCGTTGTCAGGGGTTTCATGCACTGGGTGTCATGCTCGTTGCCAGGGGTTTCATGCTCTTGGTTCCATGCACAGTGCCAGGGGTTTTCATGCTCAGGGTGTCATGCTCGTTGCCAGGGGTTTCATGCACTGGGTGTCATGCTCGTTGCCAGGTGTTTCATGCACTGGGTGTCATGCTCGTTGCCAGGTGTTTCATGCACTGGGTGTCATGCTCGTTGCTAGGAGGTAGTCCTTGTTGCTAGGGCTGTGCTCCCAGTGCCACATATGTCCCCAGTGCCAGATATTCCCCCACGGTGCCAGGTACTTACATGCCCCAGTGCCAAATATAGTCGTCCCCCCATGTGCCAGGTACACATATACCCCCCCAGTGCCACATATGCCCCCAGTGCCAGATATTCCCCCCCAGTGCCACATATGCCCCCAGTGCCATATATTCCCCCCCAGTGCCAAATATGCCCCCAGTGCCATATATGCCCCCAGTGCCAGATATTCCCCCCGTGCCATATATGCCCCCAGTGCCAGATATCCCCCCCAGTGCCATATATGCCCCCAGTGCCAGATATTCCCCCCCAGTGCCATATATGCTCCCAGTGCCAGATATTCCCCCCAGTGCCAGATATCCCCCCCCCAGTGCCAGATATTCCCCCCAGTGCCAGATATTCCCCCCCAGTGCCATATATGCCCCAGTGCCAGATATCCCCCCCAGTGCCATATATGCCCCAGTGCCAGATATCCCCCCCCCAGTGCCATATATGCCCCCAGTGCCAGATATTCCCCCCAGTGCCATATATGCCCCCCGTGCCATATATGCCCCCAGTACCAGATATCCCCCCCCAGTGCCATATATGCCCCCAGTGCCAGATATTCCCCCCCAGTGCTATATATGCCCCATTGCCAGATATCTCCCCCCAGTGCCAGATATGCCCCCAGTGCCAGATATTCCCCCCAGTGCCAGAAATGCCCCAGTGCCATATATTCCTCCCCCCCCCCGTGCCATATATGCCCCCAGTGCCAGATATTTAAACCCCCCCCCCCCCGTCGCTTTTTGGAGGGACACGGAGGGCACAGCTCGTCTCTCCTGTGTCCCTCCTGCTGCATCATCTCCGGCGGCCGCGGGTCTAATAGGGGGAAGTGCCGGTTCGTGAGCCAATTAGAGCTCACGGACGGCACTTCCCCCTATTTGACCCGCGGCCGCCGGAGATGATGCAGCAGGAGGGACACAGGGAGGCGCGCTGTGTGCCCTCCGTGTCCCTCCAACAAGCGGTGGAGGGAAGGAGACTGCAGACTGACATGCGGACGCTCGTCCGCATGTCAGTCTGCTGTAAATCAGTGGCGCCCCCGCAGCCCCTCGCCCCCAAGCCACCGCGAGGACTGCGGGGGCAGTAGTTACGCCACTGGGCGGCGGCTTAGTGTTTGCACTGCTGCTAAAAGCAGCTAGCGAGCGATCAACTCGGAATGAGGGCCCATATTGGATGGAAATATCGTCACATCAGTTTCCAGAAAGAAATGGATAGGTACTGTACACTTTGTTGACAGAAAACAGTTTCCATCCATCGGCTTTGAAAAATGGTCTTGCAAAGTCAGAAATTATTAGATGGGCCCAGATAACAAGTGATGAATCCCGAGTGAAAGATGAAATAGATAAAGTAGTGAACAGATTCACACAGAGAGGATACAATAATGACTTACTTTTGAAACATAAAGCACAAGTCTTATCCTTACCCCAGTCTAGACTTTTAACATCTAAACCTAAACAGAACATGGGGGAACGTATTCTATACGTAAGTGAATTCACCACAGCAAGCTCCAACATCTCAAACTCCGTTAAAACACTTTGGCCAATAATAGCTTCGGATAAGGAGTTAACATCATTAAAACACACACAACCCCCAATTAGTTATAGAAGGGGATGCAACCTCAAGGACATGCTTGTAAAGATGGACATAATTCCACTAACACAATCTGCATCTGTGACTGAAAAACCTGGATGTTACCGATGTATATCATGCACCACATGTAGTTATTTACAGCCTGGCTCCAGTTTTAATCATCCACATACTGGCAAAAAAATAAAAATTAAACATGTCGTAACTAGAGATGAGCGGGTTCGGTTTCTCTGAATCCGAACCCGCCCGAACTTCATGGTTTTTTTCACGGGTCCGAGCAGACTCGGATCCTCCCGCCTTGCTCGGTTAACCCGAGCGCGCCTGAACGTCATCATGACGCTGTCGGATTCTCGCGAGACTCGGATTCTATATAAGGAGCCGCGCGTCGCCGCCATTTTCACACGTGCATTGAGATTGATAGTGAGAGGACGTGGCTGGCGTCCTCTCCATTTAGATTATAAGAGAGAGAGATTTACTGGAGCTTAGGACTAGGAGGAGTACTGTAGAAGTGTAGAGAGTGCAGAGAGTTTACTAGTGAGTGACCACCAGACAGTGCAGTTTATTTATATATCCGTTCTCTGCCTGAAAAAAGCGATACACACAGTGACTCAGTCACATACCATATCTGTGTGCACTGCTCAGGCTCAGCCCAGTGTGCTGCATCATCTATATATATTATATATCTGTCTGACTGCTCAGCTCACACAGCTTATAATTGTGGGGGAGACTGGGGAGCACTGCAGTGCCAGTTATAGGTTATAGCAGGAGCCAGGAGTACATAATATTATATAGTGAGTGACCACCAGACAGTGCAGTTTATTTATATATCCGTTCTCTGCCTGAAAAAAGCGATACACACAGTGACTCAGTCACATACCATATCTATGTGCACTGCTCAGGCTCAGCCCAGTGTGCTGCATCATCTATATATATTATATATCTGTCTGACTGCTCAGCTCACACAGCTTATAATTGTGGGGGAGACTGGGGAGCACTGCAGTGCCAGTTATAGGTTATAGCAGGAGCCAGGAGTACATAATATTATATTAAAATTAAACAGTGCACACTTTTGCTGCAGGAGTGCCACTGCCAGTGTGACTGACCAGTGACCTGACCACACTGACCACCAGTATAGTTAGTAGTATACTTATATTGTGATTGCCTGAAAAAGTTAAACACTCGTCGTGTGACTTCACTTGTGTGTTGTTGTTTTTTTTATTCTATAAAAATAAAACTCATTCTGCTGACAGACAGTGTCCAGCAGGTCCGTCATTATATAATATATAATATATACCTGTCCGGCTGCAGTAGTGATATATATATATTTTTTATATCATTTATCATCCAGTCGCAGCAGACACAGTACGGTAGTTCACGGCTGTGGCTACCTCTGTGTCTGCACTCGGCAGGCAGTCCGTCCATAATTGTATACCACCTAACCGTGGTTTTTTTTTCTTCTTTATACATACATACTACTACGACATCTCTTTATCAACCAGTCTATATTAGCAGCAGACACAGTACAGTACGGTAGTTCACGGCTGTGGCTACCTCTGTGTCTGCACTCGGCAGGCAGTCCGTCCATAATTGTATACCACCTAACCTTTTTCTTTGCATCATGTGCTGATTGGGGAGGGTTTTTTGGAAGGGACATCCTGTGTGACACTGCAGTGCCACTCCTAAATGGGCCCGGTGTTTGTGTCGGCCACTAGGGTCGCTAATCTTACTCACACAGTCAGCTACCTCATTGCGCCTCTTTTTTTCTTTGCGTCATGTGCTGTTTGGGGAGGGTTTTTTGGAAGGGACATCCTGCGTGACACTGCAGTGCTACTCCTAGATGGGCCCGGTGTTTGTGTCGGCCACTAGGGTCGCTAATCTTACTCACACAGCTACCTCATTGCACCTCTTTTTTTCTTTGCGTCATGTGCTGTTTGGGGAGGGTTTTTTGGAAGGGACATCCTGCGTGACACTGCAGTGCCACTCCTAGATGGGCCCGGTGTTTGTGTCGGCCACTAGGGTCGCTAATCTTACTCACACAGCTACCTCATTGCGCCTCTTTTTTTCTTTGCGTCATGTGCTGTTTGGGGAGGGTTTTTTGGAAGGGACATCCTGCGTGACACTGCAGTGCCACTCCTAGATGGGCCCGGTGTTTGTGTCGGCCACTAGGGTCGCTTATCTTACTCACACAGCGACCTCGGTGCAAATTTTAGGACTAAAAATAATATTGTGAGGTGTGAGGTATTCAGAATAGACTGAAAATGAGTGTAAATTATGGTTTTTGAGGTTAATAATACTTTGGGATCAAAATGACCCCCAAATTCTATGATTTAAGCTGTTTTTTAGTGTTTTTTGAAAAAAACACCCGAATCCAAAACACACCCGAATCCGACAAAAAAAATTCGGTGAGGTTTTGCCAAAACGCGTTCGAACCCAAAACACGGCCGCGGAACCGAACCCAAAACCAAAACACAAAACCCGAAAAATTTCAGGCGCTCATCTCTAGTCGTAACGTGCACGACATGATTTGTGGTATGTATGATTCCGTGTCCTTGCCGTCTCAGCTACATTGGCTAGACAATGAGAATGTTCAAAGAAAGAATGGCCACACATCGGTCATCTATTAAACAGGTCCTGGAAGGAAAGGACTCTGATTTGCCAGTTGCGAGACATTTTAAGGAAAACAATCATCAGTTATCCTGTTTACGATATAAAATGATCAATCGTGTACCTTTCATGCCTAGAGGAGGAGACTGTATTAAAAAACTATTTCAAGTGGAAGCAAAATGGATCAGTACATTGGACGCCATATACCCAAAAGGGTTAAATGAAAAATTCTCCTTGCAGTTTTTATTATAAATGATGTCTTCTTTTTTTAATAAATTATGCTTTATTAGTATACGTTGTATAAAATACTGGCATTATTCCATATAATATATTTCTATAATTACAGATAAACTTATATTTCTATCTACTGTATATGTATAATGTAAATATTGTACTTTATTTATAATTTTTCATTTACTATCACTGTTTGTTTACAGATTGGGCAGCAACACTTTATTTCCCTCCTCCTGTCCCCTCCAATGGTCTGTGTTGGCTATAAGTGCCTTCTGTGTTAGCGGTTTCCATAACAATTGCTCATGTGTATACCCCAGTTACCAAGACAACCCAGTGGCACATGCGGTTCCCAGCATGCCGTGCGGTGATGATACGCCGGCAAATGACAGCAGCATCGTAGGGTTTCACCCTATTTAAGTTATGTAATTGTTTGTTGGATTTATTTGCTGTCACGTCCTGATGAAAAGGCCGCAGAGCCTTGAAACGTTGGCTTACATGGATTAAAGTTCACCTTTTTCTACGACCAAAGAAGTGCGCCTGGTCCATTAAACATAGAAATCATATATATATATTAGAAATGAGCGGGATCAGTTCTCAGAGAGCCACCTCCAGGACATCCCGTTCCGAGACGGAATCCGAGTCCGGCTCGGGACTTCCCGCCACACTCGGAAACCAGAACTAGGCAAAATGTCATCATATTGCTGTCGGATTCTCACGGGTTTTGGATTCCATATAAACAGCTGCATGTCGCCACTATTTTCACTCTGGACTTGGAGAGAGAGGGAGACAGACCTCTGTCTCTCTCTGTGGGTGGTGGAGTCAGGTGGGGTCAGCATGTGCTCTCTAGGGGTGCTGTTAAGGGTGCTGTCCTTTCAATGTGATGTTAGGGGTGCTGTCCTGGCTGTCACTGGTGTTTCATGTGCTGTTAGGGGTTCTGCAGCTGTACATAGGTGTTATTGCTGTCCTGGCTGTCACTATGTGGTACAGGGGGCAGGGGCACTGTCCTCCTGTATGCAGTGAAAGGGTTCTGGTCCTGTCTTGTATGCTGCAAAAATTCTGAGGTGCAGTAAAATAAATGTGCACTGGTCCTGTCTTGTATGCTGTAATAATTCTAGGGTGCAGTAAAATAAATGTACACTGGCCCTGTCTTGTATGCAGTAATAATTCAGGTGTGCAGTAAAATAAAACTACACTGGCCCTGTCTTGTATGCTGTAAAAATTCTAGGGTGCAGTCAAATTAAATGTACGCTGGCCCTGTCTTGTATTCTGTAATAAGTCTAGGGTGCAGTAAAATAAGTGTACACTGGCCCTGCCTTGCATGCTGTAATAATTCAGGGGTGCAGTAAAATAAATATACACTTGCCCTGTCTTGTATGCTGTAATAATTCTAGGGTGCAGTAAAATAAATGTACACTGGCCCTGTTTTGTATGCTGTAATAATTCAGGGGTGCAGTAAAATAAATGTACACTGGCCCTGTCTTGTATGCTACACAAATTCTAGGGTGCAGTCAAATAAATATACACTGGCCCTGTCTTGTATGTTGTAAAAATTCTGGGGTGCAGTCAAATAAATGTACACTGACCCTGTTTTCTATGCTGTAATAATTCTAGAATGCAGTAAGGGTGTGTACACACGGTGAGATCCTTGCTATGTCCTATTTTTACTTGCGATTTCCCTTGAACTCCCCGGAGGCCAGATAGGACAGATTTTGACTAACTTTTCTTGAGATCTGTACTATGTGTGCTTACGATTTTGGCTTATGTGAGATTTTGGTTTATGTGAGATGTCATTGACATGTGAGAAGAACTAGATAGTACACCGATCTAGGAAGGATTGACTTGCCTGCACAGTCTATCTTTTCTTGCGATGCCGACCTGGCGGGACCGCGCATCGGAATCGCAAGGTGACTTTCACCTTGCGATCTGCACTAACTTTTCTTACGATTTTGACTATATAGTCAAAATCTTAAGAAAAAATCTCACCGTGTGTACACACCCTAAAACAAATGTGCACTGGCCCTGCCTTGTATGCTGTAATTAAGGGGTGCAGTAAAATAAATGTACACTGGCACTGTCTTCTATGCTGTACTAAATCTAGGGTGCAGTAAAATAAATGTATACTGGCCCTGTCTTGTATGCTGCAAACATTCTGAGGTGCAGTAAAATAAATGTACACTGGCCCTGTCTTGTATGCTGTAATAATTCTAGGGTGCAGTGAAAATCAACGTACACTGGCCCTGTCTTGTATGTTATAAAAATTCTAGGGTGCAGTGAAAATAAATGTACACTGGCCCTGTCTTGTATGCTGTAAAAATTCTGGGGTGCAGTCAAATAAATGTACACTGACCTTGTTTTGTATGCTGTAATAATTCTAGGATGTAGTAAAACAAATGTACACTGGCCCTGCCTTGTATGCTGTAATAATTAAGGGGTGCTTTAAAATAAATGTACACTGGCGCTGTCTTCTATGCTGTACTAATTCTAGGGTGCAGTAAAATAAATGTATACTGGCCCTGTCTTGTATGCTGCAAACATTCTGTGGTGCAGTAAAATCAATGTACACTGGCCCTGTCTTGTATGCTGTAATAATTCTAGGGTGCAGTGAAAATCAATGTACACTGGTCCTGTTGCTGTAAAAATACAGGGGTGCTTGTGTTAGTATAAAAGTACACTGTTCCTGTATGCTGTAAAAATACAGGGGTGCTGTTGTTAAAATAAAAGTACACTGGTCCTGTATGGTGTAAAAATACAGGCCTGACCTTTACAACATTGTATGGGAAGAGGAGGCAACTACCACCATTTGCATGCCATCTTCAAGTGCTGGTAGGAGCAACGCCAGTCCAGTTGCTGATATTGAGATTGAGGATGTCACTGTAGAAGTACACCAGAATGAGGATGATATGGGTGTAGCTGGTGCTGCGGAGGAAGTTGACAATGCGGGTTCTGATGGTGATGTGGTTTGTTTGAATAAGGCACCAGTGGAGACAGTTGTTGGCCATAGGTTGAAAAAGTATATTGTCATGCCTGGGCAAATTACCAAAAAAGCCACCTCTTCGGTTTGGAATTATTTCTCCACAAATCTGGTCAACAGGTGTCAAGCCATCTGGTGCCTTTGTCAATCCATAATAAGTAGGGGTAAGAACATTAACCACCTAGGAAAATCCTCCCTTATACGTCACCTGCAGCACATTCATCATAAGTCATTGTCAAGTTCATAAACTTTGGGAAATAGCGTAAGCAGTCCACTGAAACCTAAATGATGTGGTTGTGTTTGAATATTGTTTCTCTGTGAGAATGAGGATGTAAACATTGAAGGGGGGGGGGTAATCTGAGGATGAGGATGACATATTGCCACTGTAGAGCCAGTTTGTGCAAGGAAAGATTAATTGCTTTTTTTTTTTTTTGGTGGGGGCCCGAACAAACCAATAATTTCAGCTACAGTCGGTTAGCAGACCATGTTGCTGAAATGATTGGTTTGCTAAAGTGTGCATGTCCTGTTTATACAACATAAGGGTGGGTGGGAGGGCCCAAGAACAATTCCATTGTGCACATTTTTTCTTTGCCACATCATTGCAGGAATGCTGCCCTATATGGGGTGCTGCCTCTCTACCCTATCAGTCCAGAGGTGCTGCCCCACTGCTGTTTAAGTCCAGAGTGTTAGGCGCCGTGGTCCGCGACGTCCTTGCGGCCCGGCGCCTAGCAACTAGTGACGCCAGGCGTGCGAGCTGCCGGGTCCCTAGCAACGCTGGGATGCCGTGCACGCTTAGCCGCCGGCTCCCTAGTAACATTGAGCCGCCTGGACCCTAGCAACGGGGACGCCACGGGCGGACCGCGCTCCCCGTTGCAGGGTCAATCTAATCAGTTAAAACTTTCACATTTGTCTTCTGCTCGTGCAGCAAGCCAGCTGCACGGCATCTTGTTAATCAGGCTCCAAGCTTCTGATTGGAGGACTCCCTGCTAAATACCTGCTCAGTGCTGCACACAGACGCCGGTAATAGCTTCCTGCATGCTGCTTTGGTTTGCTGAACGTCTGTTCCTGTCCTGCTGTATCCGGTCATTCCAGTCCGCAGAAGTTCTGTATCTTGGAGTTGTCATCTCATCCCAAGAAGTCGTTTGGTCCCCTGTTGTCCTCAACGATCACCAGAGAATATCGTGTGGTGTTCGTGAGTTACGGCTCTGCCGTATGTTGCGGCTCAGCTGCTTTATCTTTATATTCTGTTTCGGAGCATTTGCAGAGGGTTCCGCTTCCACAAGTCCTCTCCGGAACTCGGCGGTGCCGGGTAGGAGAGTGGATAAGTGGATATTTTGGTTGTCCTTTTCCCTGGCGGTTTTTCCGCACATATTCTAGTTTTTAGTTTCTTGTAGCCCCTGGCCTGGTTGTTTAGTCAGAGGGCCCCTTGTTATCACCCTGTCTCGGATTTCCCTTTGTCTCCCATTAAGACCTGAGGGGGCATCGGAGTTGGGCAGACATAATCCGCCCTTCAAATGCGGCTGCCATGGGCTCAAGCAACCATAGTCTTGCAGGGAATTTCTGACAGCACGGGCGAGACAACGGAGTTAGGGTGCCAGGGGCTATTTTCCATTCCCGCTCCCTTCCCCAGCATTACGTTCCAGTGCTCCGGTCCTCGCAATAAGATCTCCTCAGACCAGAGTGCTGAAATCATAACATTATTACCGGCCAAACCAAAAACTAAAATTAAACAGGGTTTAATTTTTTCTCATTCAGTTTTTGTTAAAGTTTTTTGGCCTCATGAATCCGACAGGTTTAGGGCCAAATCCTGGCCAGCTCTTAGTCAATCTGATTCAAGAACTTACTCAGATGGTTCAGGATCTTTCTCTTCGGGTGAGGTCGCAGGAAGATCTTTTGCGAGCCTCCCCAAAGGTAGTCCCTGAACCAAAGATGCATTTGCCCGACCGTTTTTCTGGTGATAGAAAAGATTTTTTTAATTTTAAAGAGTCCTGTAAACTTTATTTTCGTTTAAGACCTACTTCCTTTGGTACTGAATCTCAGCGGGTTGGGATTATTATTTCTTTACTCCAGGGGGATCCTCAGACCTGGGCATTTGGTTTAAGAGCAGAGGATCCTGCGTTGTTGTCAGTAGACGCTTTCTTTAAGTCTTTAGGGCTCTTGTATGATGACCCAGATAGAGAGGCGTCCGCTGAAAGTCAGCTGCGCGCTCTCAAACAAGGTAGAAATCCTGCAGAGGTTTATTGTACCGAGTTTCACCGTTGGTCGAACGACTGTGGCTGGAATGACCCAGACCTGCGCAGTCAGTTTTGCCTCGGTTTATCAGAGTTTATTAAAGACAGTCTCCTCCAGTACCCCGCTCCTGAGACTCTCGATAAACTCATGGAGCTTTCTATTAAGATTGATCGTCGTCTCAGAGAGCGGAGGGCTGAAAGAGGAACAACTGTAAGGTCTAGTCCTTGTGTTTATTCCATTCCTGAGGACATTGAAGAGCCCATGCAGATGGGTCTCTCCCGGCTGTCTCCTGAGGAAAAAACCAGAAGGCAAAATGCCGGTCTTTGTTTGTACTGTGGTGGTAAGGGACATTTTGCTCGTAATTGTCCAAACAAGTCGGGAAACGCCTTGACTAGGTGAATTGTGAGGGGGTTCACCTAGGTCTGCAGCTTATCTCCTCGAATAACTCTCTTTTAGTTCCAGTTAAGGTTTCCTTTGGCAGCCTCAGTTCTTTGGTGTCGGCTTTTGTTGACAGTGGAGCTGCAGGAAACTTTATGGATTTAACTTGGGCTAAGGCCTTAGGCATTCCACAGTTACCATTGGATAGGTGTATCACCATGCACGGCTTAGATGGGAGTCCGCTTTCCAATGGGGTTATTACTCAACGTACATCTCCCGTAGTACTTACAGTAGGAGCATTACATTCAGAAAATATTGAATTCTTCCTAACACATTGCCCACCAGTTCCAGTTGTTCTGGGTCACCCTTGGCTGGCCTTTCATAATCCCACCATTGATTGGCGGTCCGGGGAGATTTCCCAATGGGGTACATTTTGTGCTAAGGAATGTATTTCGTATCCAGTCAGAGTAGCAGCTATCATTCCAGAGCTCATTCCTGTGGAATACCAGGAGTTTGCCGATGTATTCTCCAAAGGCAATGCGGACATTCTGCCTCCCCATCGGCCTTATGATTGTGCTATTGAGCTAGTTCCAGTTGCCACATTGCCAAAGGGGAGATTATATGCATTGTCCGGGCCAGAAACATCAGCCATGAAATATTATGTTCAGGAGAGCTTAGAGAAAGGATTTATTAGACCATCAAAATCTCCTTTAAGTGCAGGTTTTTTCTTTGTGGAGAAAAAGGATGGCTCGCTTAGACCATGCATTGATTTTAGAGCCCTGAATAAGATCTCAGTAAAAAACACCTATCCTTTGCCGTTAATTTCTGTACTTTTTGATCAGTTACGTTCTGCTGTGATTTTTTCTAAAATTGACCTTAGAGGAGCTTACAACCTCATCTGAATTAAATCTGGAGACGAGTGGAAGACGGCTTTCAGCACTCAGTCGGGTCACTACGAATACCTGGTGATGCCGTTCGGCCTGTCTAATGCTCCAGCAGTTTTTCAAGACCTCATTAACGATGTGCTCCGTAACTTCCTAGGGAAATTCGTGGTCGTTTATTTAGACGACATCTTGATTTATTCTGAATCAATGGAACAACATGTTACCCTGGTTCGTCTGGTTCTTCAAAATTTACGTGAGAATCATTTATATGCCAAGCTGGAGAAGTGTGATTTTCACGTCACGGAAGTATCTTTTTTAGGGTACATAATTTCCCCTCAGGGATTTTCCATGGAACCAAAGAAGCTCCAGGCCATCCTTAATTGGGCGCAACCCACCAATTTAAAAGCAATTCAGCGCTTTTTAGGGTTTGCGAATTATTATAGGAGGTTCATTCATTCTTTTTCTGACCTGGTTGCTCCTATAGTAGCTCTGACAAAGAAAGGAGCGGATCCTACCAACTGGTCGCATGAAGCTGAGTTGTCCTTCCGGGCCTTGAAACAAGCCTTTGTCTCGGCTCCAGTCCTCAGACATCCTAATCCGGAGTTGCCCTTTGTTGTGGAGGTTGATGCCTCAGAGGTTGGAGTGGGGGCTGTCCTTTCTCAAAAGGATCTGGAGTCTCTGGAGTTACATCCTTGTGCCTTTATGTCCAGGAAATTCTCCTCCGCTGAATCCAACTATGACGTTGGTAATCGGGAGTTACTGGCGGTAAAGTGGGCTTTCGAGGAGTGGAGGCATTTGCTGGAGGGAGCAAAACATACTATTTCGGTTTTGACTGACCATAAGAACCTGCAATACATTGAATCAGCTAAACGGCTTAATGCCCGGCAGGCACGTTGGGCATTATTTTTTACTCGTTTCAAATTTATAATCACTTTCAGGCCTGGTTCCAAGAATACTAAAGCTGATGCCCTGTCACGTAGCTTTCTTCCGGTTCACAATAGCAATCCTGTTGTTACCCCCATACTTCCATCTTCGGTCATCCGGGCAGGCCTCACACAGGATTTATTTACCCAGTTAAACCAGCTTCAACACCAAGCTCCTAGATTTACTCCTGCTGGTCGTCTTTACGTCCCTGAATTTTTGAGAGCCACTGTTTTAACTGAATTTCATGACAACAAAGTTTCAGGGCATCCGGGAATCACTAAGACATTGGAGTTAGTCTCTCGCTCAGTATGGTGGCCTAGTCTTTCTAAAGACGTTAAGGAATTTGTTTATTCATGTCAGGTTTGTGCACAGCATAAGGTTCCCCGTTCCTTGCCTATCGGGCAACTTATGCCGTTAACTGTTCCTCTCAGGCCATGATCTCATATTTCCATGGATTTTGTGGTTGACCTTCCCCTTTCAGCCGGATTCCGAGTCATATGGGTGGTAGTGGACCGTTTTAGTAAAATGGCTCATTTTATTGCTCTTCCTCGATTGCCTTCTGCTCAAGGGTTGGCAGTTTTGTTCCTCCGCCTTGTGTTCAGGCTTCATGGGTTGCCCACTGATATTGTTTCTGATCGGGGTCCACAATTCATCGCACAATTCTGGAAATGTTTTTGTGCCTCATTAAAGATGAAACTGTCGTTAACATCCGGTTACCACCCACAATCCAACGGGCAAACCGAACGAGTCAACCAGTCATTAAAACAATATTTGCGCTTGTATTCAGCCAAACTCCAGAATGATTGGTCCGAGTTTCTCCCTTTGGCTGAATTTGCTTACAATAATTCTTGCCATTCCTCCACTAAAGAGTCTCCATTCTTTTCAGTTTTTGGTTTTCACCCCAGAGCCAATTCTTTTTTTCATCATTCTCCAGTCTCCTCGCTAACCTTAACCTCCCATCTCAGAGCAATTTGGAAAAAAGTGCACCTTGCTCTCAGAAAAGCGGCCTTCCGAGAGAAGAAATTTTCTGACAGGCTCCGACGTCCTTGCACTTTTAAGGTGGGAGATAAGGTGTGGTTGTCAACTCGCAACATCAGGCTTAGACAATCCTCGGCTAGACTGGGACCCAAATTTATTGGACCGTTTCTTATTATTAAGAAGGTCAACCCAGTTGCCTTTCGGCTACGTTTACCGAGATCCCTTAAGATTGGAAATACTTTTCACTGTTCCCTGTTGAAACTATTTGTTTCTTCCAGTAGATTTCCTCTGAAAATCTCTCAGGGTGGATCTCCAGTGGATGTGCAGGGACAACAGGAGTTCTTGGTAGAGAAAGTTCTTGATTCAAGAATATCCCGGGGCCGGCTTTATTTTTTGGTTCATTGGAGAGGCTATGGTCCGGAGGAAAGGTCTTGGGTCCTGGACAAGGATCTTCATGGCCCGAGACTCAAGAAAGCATTTTTTTGAGAATTTCCTCAGAAACCTGGCTCTAGGGGTTCGTTGACCCCTCCTCAAGGGGGGGGTACTGTTAGGCGCCGTGGTCCGCGACGTCCTTGCGGCCCGGTGCCTAGCAACTAGTGACGCCAGGCGTGCGAGCCGCTGGGTCCCTAGCAACGCTGGGACGCCGTGCATGCTTAGCCGCCGGCTCCCTAGTAACACTGAGCCGCCTGGACCCTAGCAACGGGGACGCCACGGGCGGACCGCGCTCCCCGTTGCAGGGTCAATCTAATCAGTTAAAACTTTCACATTTGTCTTCTGCTCGTGCAGCAAGCCAGCTGCACGGCATCTTGTTAATCAGGCTCCAAGCTTCTGATTGGAGGACTCCCTGCTAAATACCTGCTCAGTGCTGCACACAGACGCCGGTAATAGCTTCCTGCATGCTGCCTTGGTTTGCTGAACGTCTGTTCCTGTCCTGCTGTATCCGGTCATTCCAGTCCTCAGAAGTTCTGTATCTTGGAGTTGTCATCTCATCCCAAGAAGTCGTTTGGTCCCCTGTTGTCCTCAACGATCACCAGAGAATATCGCGTGGTGTTCGTGAGTTACGGCTCTGCCGTATGTTGCGGCTCAGCTGCTTTATCTTTATATTCTGTTTCGGAGCATTTGCGGAGCGTTCCGCTTCCACAAGTCCTCTCCGGAACTCGCGGTGCCGGGTAGGAGAGTGGACAAGTGGTCATTTTGGTTGTCCTTTTCCCTGGCGGTTTTTCCGCACATATTCTAGTTTTTAGTTTCTTGTAGCCCCTGGCCTGGTTGTTTAGTCAGAGGGCCCCTTGTTATCACCCTGTCTCGGATTTCCCTTTGTCTCCCATTAAGACCTGAGGGGGCATCGGAGTTGGGCAGACATAATCCGCCCTTCAAACGCGGCTGCCATGGGCTCAAGCAACCATAGTCTCGCAGGGGATTTCTGACAGCACGGGCGAGACAACGGAGTTAGGGTGCCAGGGGCTATTTTCCATTCCCGCTCCCTTCCCCAGCATTACGTTCCAGTGCTCCGGTCCTCGCAATAAGATCTCCTCAGACCAGAGTGCTGGAATCATAACACAGAGGTGCTGTTGCCTGTCTGCTGTGCTGTGTAATTCTCCAGGAGTGCTGCCTATGCTGTATAAATCCTGGGGTGCTTCTGTATAATTCCAGGGGTGCTGCTGTACTTGATCCTAGGTTTAAATGAAAGCCTAGAGCAGATATGAAACAAGCTTCAACATCACAAAGAGATTTGTGAAAACATAGCTGCAAAGGTGGAAATGCTATTTTGACGAAGTGTTTTTAAATAAAAGGGGGAGAGTCCACATTTGTGGGCAAAGTCAGTGTGACTCAGTAGAGACTGAATTATAATCCAGTGCAACTGACAGAGAGGTAAAAGTGATATTTTCTGCTGGAGCATTAGAGAGAGGTTCTTCTCAATTATTTCATGTTAGGGACTCACTCAAATAAATGGCTCCAATTAGTCAACTTTAATTTTGATTTATCATTGATGTTGCACATTTGGGATTATTTATTTAGAAGATGCGCATTTGTTGTACAGGGATCTTCTTTTCCTAAGGGCTGCATAGGGTTATCGCAAGACCTTGCGGTGTTAGAAGAACAGAGTTTCAGTGATCTTGCATTGCATCAGCTTTCCATTGCACTGCAACACTACATGGGCCAGGAGCTCCTGTGAGGCACAAACAGTTACTGAATACAGCCCAGTATGGAGTCTCATGGTGGCTTAAATCCAGAAAGATGTCTGGCTTGCCAGGCTGAGGCATGCTGTGGGCACAGAGGTTAGCATTGCTTCCACTCACAGTCCTACTTATGGTATGAAATTAGTTTGAAATGTAGAGTTGTAAACTCCACTAGGGCAGGGGCTCAATAACAAAAAAATTCACTGCACAGTCATGCTTGGTACTTTATACCAAACCCACCTGAACTGAACTTGCCCCATCTGGGGCTGCTGTGGGGGCTCAGGAGAGGCTGCTAAAACATCTAAGGGTCTGCTTTATTTAAAAATTAAATATGGTCACATGCATGTAACTGGGACACACAGGTATGCTCACATGCATGTAACTGGGAGCTGTGAAAAAAAGGCATCTGCCACAAAATGTGCAAATAAAAATGCAATAAAAAAATGTGAAAAAAAGAAACCCATGAGATTTTCACAAAATAAGTCTCCAGACTCCGTGGAGGGGAAAATATCAAATCTTGATTTGTGGTATATGTATCCCAGCATTAAATCTGAGATTCACTTAATCCCTGAACATGGAGAAGGGGGTACAAATTTGGAGGCTTTGGCCCTAGTCTTTCAGTTTGTTCAGTAATGTGGCAATTAATAATTATATATTTGCTTGGTTGAAGTCCTTTCTGTTCCACACCAAAATAGGAGAGGAGGTGAAAGCCTGTGTGTTGTTCCTGATTGCGTGTGCCTCTCATTTTTAATCACCTTTTTGACACTGTCCTCTTCCTCTTGCCTCTTCCCATAATGTGAAAAGTCATCAAAGAAGTAGGTAGTATGTTTGTAGCTAACTATGATTCAGAGAACATGGAGAGCTTTTTCCAGGGGGACCACCTGGCACAGAAATTATGGGTTTATTAAACTGTGCATGTCCTGTTTTAACAACATATGGGTGGGTGGGAGGTCCCGGGTGGGCGGGAGGCACCTCTTTTTTTTCTTTGCATGATGTGCTCTTTGGGGCCTATTTTTAAAAACTTTTTAAAACTGCCATCCTATCTGCCACTGCAGTGCCACACCTAGATGTGCCAGGTGTTTGTGCCGCCCACTTGTGTCGCTTAGCTTAGTCATCCAGCGACCTCTGTGCACCTCTTTTATTCTTCAGTGTCCATTGGCGTTTCTATAATGGGTGCAAAGTGTGCTGGGTCCAGGGGGGGCCCACACCGCACACATTTCACCCATTTTAATACTTACCTTGCCGGAGTCCAGCGTCGGGCACTGCGATCGTGGCAGAAATCACCTGCAAAATGGGCGTTGCACATACGCAGTAGCCAAATTGGTTTACGGATCATGGTGGGTGCCATGTTTCCGGAGACCTGCACATGCGCAGTAGACTCTGGCACAATGCCGGATTCTACAGCGCCATACAGAGGAGGGGGCCCACCCAGAGGTGCACATGGGCCCCCTCCTCTGTTGAAACACCCTGTCAGTGTCCCTACCATCATCTTCCCTGTAACTCTCTCCTCAGTGTCCCTGCACTCACCCTCCCTGCAACTCTCCCCTCAGTGTCCCTGACCTCACCCACCCTGTAAATCCCCCTTCAGTGTCCCTAACCTCACCTTCCCTGTAACTCCTCCTCAGTGTCCCTGCTCTCACCCACCCTGTGAATCCTCCCTCAGTGTCCCTGCCTCACCCATCCTGTAACTCTCCCCTCAGTGTCCATACCCTCACCCACCCTGTAACTCTCCCCTCAGTGTCCATACCCTCACCCACCCTGTAACTCTCCCCTCAGTGTCCCTGCCCTCACCCACCTTGTAACTCACCCCTAGTGTCCCTGCCCTCACCGATCCCTGTAACTCCCCCCTCAGTGTCCCTGCCCTCACCCTCTCTGTAAATCTCCCACCAGTGTCCCTGCTCTAAGCATCCCTGTATCTCCCGCTCAGCCTCCTTGTAACTATCCCTCACATCTCTGCCCTCAGCCGCTTTGTATCTCCACATTATTGTCTTCATTACACATTCACATTCACAATTTGTATCACTCACAATGACTCTCATGTCCCTGTACTCATAATTTACAGTATTCTTGTCAGTAACACTATCACTCACACTAAGGCCCTCATTCCGAGTTGTTTGCTCGGTAATTTTCTTCGCATCGCAGCGATTTTCCGCTATTTGCGCATGCGCAATGTTCGCACTGAGACTGCGCCAAGTAAATTTGCTAAGAAGTTTGGTATTTTACTTACGGCATTACGAGGTTTTTTTTTCGTTCTGGTGATCGTAATGTGATTGACAGGAAGTGGGTGTTTCTGGGCGGAAACTGGCAATATTATGGGAGTGTGTGAAAAAACGTTTCTGGGAAAAACGCGGGAGTGGCTGGAGAAACGGGGGAGTGTCTGGGCGAACGCTGGGTGTGTTTGTGACGTCAAACCAGGAATGAAACTGACTGAACTGATCGCAGTGGCAGAGTAAGTGTCGAGCTACTCAGAAACCGCAAAGAAATTTCTATTCGCAATTTTGAGAATCTTTCGTTCGCAATTTTGCTAAGCTAAGATTCACTCCCAGTAGGCGGCGGCTTAGCGTGTGCAATGCTGCTAAAAGCAGCTTGCGAGCGAACAACTCGGAATGAGGGCCTAAGTACCATACAATCACACACAATGGCCCTCATTCCGAGTTGCGAATATTCTATTGCGAATAGAAATTTCTTAGCAGTTTCTGAGTAGCTCGGGAATTACTCTGCCACTGCGATCAGTTCAGTCAGTTTCGTTACTGGTTTGATGTCACAAACACACCCAGCATTCGCCCAGACACTCCCCCATTTCTTCAGACACTCCCGCGTTTTTCCCAGAAATGGCAGCGTTTTTTCACACACACCCATAAAACGGGCAGTTTCCGCCCAGAAACACCCACTTCCTCTCAATCACACTACGATCACCAGAACGAAGAAAAAACCTCGTAATGCCGTGAGTAAAATACCAAACTTCTTAGCAAATTTACTTGGCGCAGTCGCAGTGCGAACATTACGCATGCGCAATTAGCGGAAAATCGCTGTGATGCAAAGAAAATTACCGAGCGAACAACTAGGAATGAGGGCCAATGTTATTTACACGGTCAACAAGCAGGAAAGAATGGTAGACCTGGATGGAACAAGGGAAGTGGGACAAGTAGCAGAAAGAAGGGTGCAGGAAGCAGCGCTCAGAGAGGGGGTGAGGACAGATAGAGTGGTGGTGGGATGGGGTGGAGCAGACTGATGTGAGGGCCCCAAAACGGTATCTTGCCTAGGGCCCCATGAGATTTAAATCTGGCTCTGCCCACAACCCAAAAATACTGTATACTAGTAGGCTTATTGGCTCCTAAAAATGAACTCTAGTGTGTATGTGTGTGCATGTACATTAGTGATGTGCACTGGACATTATTCGGGTTTTGTGTTTTGGTTTTGGATTCGGTTCCGCGGCCGTGTTTTGAATTCGGATGCGTTTTGGCAAAACCTCCCTGAAAATTGTTTGTCGGATTCGGGTGTGTTTTGGATTTGGGTGTTTTTTTCGAAAACCCCTCAAAAACAGCTTAAATCATAGAATTTGGGGGTCATTTTGATCCCATAGTATTAATAACCTCAATAACCATAATTTCCACTCATTTCCAGTCTATTCTGAACACCTCACAGCTCACAATATTATTTTAGTCCTAAAATTTGCACAGAGGTCGCTGGATGACTAAGTTAAGCGACCCAAGTGGCCGGTACAAACACCTGGCCCATCTAGGAGCGGCACTGCAGTGCCAGACAGGATGGCACTTAAAAAAATAGTCCCCAAACAGCACATGATGCAAAGAAAAAAAGAGGTGCACCAAGGTCGCTGGATGTTTAAGCAAAGCGACCCAAGTGGCCGACACAAACACCTGGCCCATCTAGGAGTGACATTGCAGTGTCAGACAGGATAGCACTTAAAAAAATAGTCCCCAAACAGCACATGATGCAAAGAAAAAAAGAGGTGCACCAAGGTTGCTGGATGGTTAAGCTAAGCGACTCAAGTGGCCGACACAAACACCTGGCCCATCTAGGAGTGGCACTGCAGTGTCAGACAGGATGGCACTTAAAAAAATAGTCCCCAAACAGCACATGATGCAAAGAAAAAAAGAGGTGCACCAAGGTCACTGGATGGCTAAGCTAAGTGAACCAAGTGGCCCACACAAACACCTGGTCCATCTAGGAGTGGCACTGCAGTGTCAGACAGGATGGCACTTAAAAAAATAGTCCCCAAACAGCACATGATGCAAAGAAAAAAAGAGGTGCACCAAGGTCGCTGGATGGCTAAGCTAAGCGACCCAAGTGGCCGACACAAACACCTGGCCCATCTAGGAGTGACACTGCAGTGTCAGACAGGATGGCACTTAAAAAAATAGTCCCCAAACAGCACATGATGCAAAGAAAAAAAGAGGTGCACCAAGGTCGCTGGATGGTTAAGCTAAGCAACCCAAGTGGCCGACACAAACAGCTGGCCCACCTAGGAGTGACACTGCAGTGTCAGACAGGATGGCACTTAAAAAAATAGTCCCCAAACAGCACATGATGCAAAGAAAAAAAGAGGTGCACCAAGGTCGCTGGATGGTTAAGCTAAGCGACCCAAGTGGCCGACACAAACACCTGGCCCATCTAGGAGTGACACTGCAGTGTCAGACAGGATGGCACTTAAAAAAAGTCCCCAAACAGCACATGATGCAAAGAAAAAAAAAGGTGCACCAAGGTCGCTGGATGGCTAAGCTAAGCGACTCAAGGGCCGACACAAACACCTGGCCCATCTAGGAGTGGCACTGCAGTGTCAGACAGGATGGCACTTTAAAAAATAGTCCCCAAACAGCACATGATGCAGAGATAAATATATATATATATATATATGTATATATATATATTAACCGGTGGTCAGCAAAATTCTGCACTGTCCTCCTACTATATACTGCGCACAACTACAATGCAGCACAGATATGGATAGTACACTTGACAACACAGAGGTAGAGCAATGGACTACTGTACCGTACTGCCATATATATATACTGGTGGTCAGCAAAATTCTGCACTGTCCTCCTACTATATACTGCGCACAACTACAATGCAGCACAGATATGGATAGTATACTTGACGACACAGAGGTAGAGCAATGGACTACTGTACCGTACTGCTATATATATATATATATATATATATATATATATATATACTGGTGATCAGCAAAATTCTGCACTGTCCTCCTACTATATACTGCGCACAACTACAATGCAGCACAGATATGGATAATATACTTGAAGACACAGAGGTAGAGCAATGGACTACTGTACCATACTGCTATATATATACTGGTGGTCAGCAAAATTCTGCACTGTTCTCCTACTATATACTGCACCCAACTACAATGCAGCACAGATATGGATAGTATACTTGACGACACAGAGGTAGAGCAATGGACTACTGTACCGTACTGCTATATATATATATACTGGTGATCAGCAAAATTCTGCACTGTCCTCCTACTATATACTGCGCACAACTACAATGCAGTACAGATATGGATAGTATACTTGATGACACAGAGGTAGAGCAATGGACTACTGTACCATACTGCTATATATATATACTGGTGGTCAGCAAAATTCTGCACTGTCCTCCTACTATATACTGTGCCCAACTACAATGCAGCACAGATATGGATGGATAATATACTTGATGACACAGAAGTAGAGCAATGGACTACTGTACCGTACTGCTATATATATACATATATATATATATATATATATATATATACTGGTGGTCAGCAAAATTCTGCACTGTCCTCCTACTATATACTGCGCACAACTATAATGCAGCACAAATATGGATAGTATACTTGACGACACAGAGGTGGAGCAATGGACTACTGTACCGTACTGCTATATATATATATATATATATATATATATATATACTGGTGGTCAACAAAATTCTGCACTGTCCTCCTACTATATACTGCGCACAACTAAAATGCAGCACAGATATGGATAGTATACTTGACGACACAGAGGTAGAGCAATGGACTACTGTACCGTACTGCTATATATATATATATATATATATATATATATATATATATACAGGTGGTCAGCAAAATTCTGCGCTGTCCTCCTACTATATACTGCGCATAACTACAATGCAGCATAGATATGGATAGTATACTTGACGACACAGAGGTAGAGCAGAGGACTACTGTACCGTACTGCTATATATATATACTGGTGGTCAGCAAAATTCTGCGCTGTCCTCCTACTATATACTACAATGCAGCACAGATATGGAGCGTTTTCAGGTAGAGAACGTAGATATTTGCAGCACATTGAGCACAGATATTTGCAGCACACTGAGCACAGATATTTGCAGCACACTGAGCACAGATATTTGCAGCACACTGAGCACAGATATTTGCAGCACACTGAACACAGAAACTGAGAGAATGCAGCCACGTCCTCTCGCTATCATCTCCAATACACAAGTGAAAATGGCAGAGACGCGCGGCTCTTTGTATGCAATATGAATCTCGCGAGAATACGACAGCGGGATGATGACGTTCGGGCACGCTCGGGTTAACCGAGCAAGGCGGGAAGATCTGAGGCTGCCTCGGACCCGTGTAAAATAGGTGAAGTTCGGGGGGGGGGGGGGGGGTTCGGATCTCGAGGAACCGAACCCGCTCATCTCTAATGTACATGGGCAGACTAGATGTACCAAGTGGTTATTATCTGATGTCAAATTTTATGTTTCTGTTTTTCTATGTCTATCCCTAGTACACAAAAACCTGTTCACAAGCGAGGCACGTGTAGATTTTCCCTCCAAGTACAGTATGTATTCCTACATAAGTACAATACAGTAGTTGAGCATCTGCATACCAAACCAATTTCACCGACATGCCCGTGAAACGCCACTTACACTGCGCGGATCTGAAATTACAACTGTGACTCTGTTCAGGCACAATTGGGACTCATGCTTGGTGTGATTTAGACACAATAATGGTGCCAGAAATGGCTTCACTATGACCGATGTCGGTAGGGCATATACATCAGAATCAAACACTTGTGGGGAACCGAACATTTTAGTATATTGTAAGCTGTTTTTTTTTATTTTAACACCAACCAACTGATTACTTCTGTAAACTATTTTAACATTAGTCACGGCCAGCAGTCGCTGTTTTACAATTCACTGTTGAAAATACAATTTTAGGTGCGAATAAGGACATCCTAAATATTAATTTAGCTGCAATGTTTGGAAATCTCAAAGCAGCATATGATTAAATAGGCATGTAAGGCCTTTGCATTAAGTCACCTTATGTATTCCCAAACACTGAAAATCCCGAATACTAGCTGCACAGTGGTCTATCCTAATTATAACTGTTTACGTTTGGCAGCAATTTAATCCCACCAGATTGTAATCCCCTAATATTTAACACTGCCAAACATATCCATCTGCAGACACTAAAAGCATGCTTAAACTGAGTTTGACATAGCATCCATGACTTAACTCTTTGGCAGTGAATTTGGTCAGAAAGCTGAAGAAAACAGTAGTAATCTTCAAACCTGATTGTAAAAAAAATAATTATTGAATGTTTTCTATGCCAAGATAACAGCAAAAGGTTAAATCAGAATTGGAGCAATAAATTCAACATATTTTGCCTTTCTTTTGGTTTATTATCCAGTTTATTCTGCATATGTTTCCTTTAAATTAAAATGTCATTTTTAATTAATAGAGAAATGTCATATACAACGTTGGCAGAATTTCTCACAGAAAGTGCTGTCACAGAATGTGCCCAGTGTGTTTGCACCTTTGAAAATAAGTTTATGTTTTATCTTACTAACTACTTGCCAGAGCACATGGATTGCTTAACAGCTCCGGCCTTTGACTTGTGTGTGTTTTTATTGAGGTTTCTCTCTTAAAAGTAACTGGTACACTGCTAGAGCTAACATAACACAAAACCATTAATGCAAACTGCTTTTTTAAATTTTTTATTTAATTCAGATGCAAACAGAATCCGTATTAAACCTAATCTAATAACAGAAGAGTGGCAGATGTAATAAGAGTCAGTTTTAGATTCCCAGTAGTTACAGAGGCGTAAATTCATACCAGCTGTACCGGCCCAGGTACTGGGAGGGGTGCGTGGCCATTGCAGGGAAATATTTTGAAGACCACCAGCATGGCTGTTGATGTGCTGGTGAGCTGGTGGGTGCAATCAATCACCCTCCACAACTCCCCCCCCCCCCCCTGTACATCAAGCTGCCAGGGAGTGAGAGGAGTGACTGCCTCTCTCCTCAGAAGAGTCCACGACAGCATTTATTCTGGGCTGAGGAGAGAGGCTGCTGCTGCAACAGTCATTCTTCTCTCTCCACACTAAAAGTGCCAGTGCTGTCTACAATGGGGAAGAGGAGGCAGTAGGACCGAGGACACCCCCCCTTCCCTGGCCCCTCCAACAGGCCTGTGCCCAGGTAAAGAGTACCCCCTCCCAACGCCACTGACCAGGAGGCCAGAGGCATAATAGTTGTTGGTGCCCTCCTCCCTTTCCACTCTCGCATTTACTACCAACACCCAAATCCCAGCAGCACTCAAACACACACAGCCCCAAGCCCTAATCCACCTTCACTACCAACAACCCAACTGCACCCATCCAGTCACACACTCTCATCCCCCTGCATTCACTTTCAACACTCCAGGAGGCAGATCACCCAGACCCATACTGTTCTCCTCCTGTTCTCCCTGAGTCCTTTCCAACACTCTAGCACACAAACACTACCTATTGCTGATCAGGGTCTTCTGGTCTTGCGAGCAAAAGAGGAGAAAGTACATCTGCACACTTGAGTGGTCTACATTGGCAATTTAATTAATGAATGAATCAGAAAAACCCCAATATACATGTGTCTGAATTAGACTTTAAGCCTCTCTGGGGGTGCGACCCTGTTACAACCAAAAGATCAGAACAATTACAGAGAACTAGAAAGGCGGTTGTTGGGTTGGGTGCACAGTGTCAATTGATTGGATTGATTATCAAGATAAAACGTAACTTTTATTACTATTATTAATATTCAGAAGGTCCTTATCGTGGGACACATACAGCAAAATATAGAGGTTAAAAACATGACATATACAAACACATAAGTGATGTAGAAGAAAAAAAGAATGTGAGACAGATTCTTAAAAAGTGGGGTCAACACAATAACTCCTGCAACAAGTCTAATTATTTATGTGTGAGACATTAGCCACTCAGGATACAGACTAAATGGTATTAGTCTGTTCAAAATATATTTAATGTCATATAGGACAATTAAGTATAGACACAAAATGTGGAGTGTTACCAATGGGACACTGCCTATGATGCGTAAGTGCGGTGAAATATATGGTCTAATCAAAGCCTCATGCCCACCTAATGATCATATGCAAGTAGGTTACTCTTAAATAGAGATCATAGACTGCAATGGTACTGGTGGTTGAATCTTAGAAAATGTTGCACCACCAGTGCCCTGTGATGCAGTATAAAGCGTATCTTTCCACAAATAGCTTAAGGCTAGATCTGTAATACTATGAGTGTAGCTGCTTGTCAAAATTTGACACTGGTGAGTTCTAGTATACTCACACTACATTTATGTGTGGCATATTCATATAAAAAATACCCAGTAATATGTCTTAAAAATAAGACACATAAATGGATTAGTGAAAATCTGTGTGGATATTGAACATCCCCCCTTATAGTAAATCCAGAGTAATCAGAATTATACCCCTTATCTTGATGGAGTCAGGGAGGTGTACTGAGACACTACAGAGATGGTTCTATGAACATGGAGACATAAAGTAAATACGTTGCATGTTTCGCTGTACGGGCAGCTTTAACGAAGCCTCGTTAAAGCTGCCCGTACAGCGAAACATGCATGTCGGCTTGTTAGTGGGCCAACACACTCCTTGCAAATTGTAGCAATGTTGTATCTAATGTATTAGTTAGTGATACTTTTACCCGCACCAGCACTGACTCTCATAGAGCCATAGCAATTAGCAATTTAAAAGTGCTCAGCAGGCTAGGTGTGTGAGTTCAGGATATCAGACAGACAACCACTCAGGATAGGAGTCCAGGGGACTCACTAGGCATTCACTTAAGGTGTTTGTAGTAACAGAGAGAGCAATCTCTGGCCTCTCTGGATAGCATTCATTTGTGTATGATTTGATTACTGTTTTTCATGCTGCAATCACTGTGTGTTCAATCATCATTACACTGCATCAAACAAAACAGTAAGAAGCAGGAATAGTATTCCATAGCACCTGCTTTTTCTATTAAAAGTGTACACACATAGGATCCGCAACGATAAGAGTGTATATTAATACAGCATGTGGGACTCATTTATACCACATACACCAGTGAAGTAACATCTTTGCAAACCTCCTTTTTACTACTTGAATTGATATTGCAACAAGTGTTGCTCTTTTCTCAGATTAGTCCTAGGACACTTTGTAATATATCTTTTCTTTGTCCTCTAAACAAGTGTGGACTCAAAACGTATTTACTTTATGTCTCCATGTTCATAGAACCATCTCTGTAGTGTCTCAGTACACCTCCCTGACTCCATCAAGATAAGGGGTATAATTCTGATTACCCTGGAGTTACTATAAGGGGGGATGTTCAATATCCACACAGATTTTCACTAATCCATTTATGTGTCTTATTTTTAAGACATATTACTGGGTATTTTTTATATGAATATGCCACACATAAATGTAGTGTGAGTATACTAGAACTCACCAGTGTCAAATTTTGACAAGCAGCTACACTCATAGTATTACAGATCTAGCCTTAAGCTATTTGTGGAGAGATACGCTTTATACTGCATCACAGGGCACTGGTGGTGCAACATTTTCTAAGATTCAACCACCAGTACCATTGCAGTCTATGATCTCTATTTAAGAGTAACCTACTTGCATATGATCATTAGGTGGGCATGAGGCTTTGATTAGACCATATATTTCACCGCACTTACGCATCATAGGCAGTGTCCCATTGGTAACACTCCACATTTTGTGTCTATACTTAATTGTCCTATATGACATTAAATATATTTTGAACAGACTAATACCATTTAGTCTGTATCCTGAGTGGCTAATGTCTCACACATAAATAATTAGACTTGTTGCAGGAGTTATTGTGTTGACCCCACTTTTTAAGAATCTGTCTCACATTCTTTTTTTCTTCTACATCACTTATGTGTTTGTATATGTCATGTTTTTAACCTCTATATTTTGCTGTATGTGTCCCATGATAAGGACCTTCTGAATATTAATAATAGTAATAAAAGTTACGTTTTATCTTGATAATCAATCCAATCAATTGACACTGTGCACCCAACCCAACAACCGCCTTTCTAGTTCTCTGTAATTCTTCTGGTCTTGCAACAGCAACAGCAAAAGTAGCAGGTCCAGAGCGCTCTGGGATACATAAAGCAGAAGCTAGAGCAATGGAAGAATTCAAGGTGCCCACTTCAGAGCTAGCGCCCAGAGGTGACTGCCTTCCATTGTCTCTTGTATTTACTCCCCTGCCCAGTTAACCCTGTGCACAGTGGCATTAAGATTCTTTAAGTTAAGCTCACATTAACAGCAGTAAAAATATATACAGTATCACAGCACCAAATGATACTAAGCATATTGGAGAATTGTTTGTGTGTATTTACCTTGTGTTGTGCTGCGCTGATTTTTTAATAGAAAAAAAATCAAGATTTACGTTCATCTGAATGGGATTGCATTATAAACACAATGAGAAGCCGTTAACAAGCCTTTACATATGCATTTCTTGAACAAGATAACTTTTACAGAGACAGATGCTTAAAAACCTCAGATTGAACACGCTTGTAAATGCATTTTAAATTCATATCATATGCATGTCAGATGCCTATTAAATGCAATGTGGTTTATATGCGTTTTTAATTGCATTTTAACATGCATTTAAAGAATGCATTACAAATGCCAATGTGTATGTAGCCTAATAACAGTTGTTATTCTGCTCTTAGATCTCATTTCTTCAGCCAGGAGTCTGCTTTCAGACATATTTATGGTTTAGTCTGCACTTTAACTGCAAATATAAATTGAGGAGAAAAAGCTTTCGAGTGATTGTAATTAGAGCCTTACCAGACTGTGCTACAACTCCCACAGCAAGCTATATGCCAAAATGGAGACCTATACTGTGGGAGTTATTGGCAGATTTACCTAAAATCCCTGACATCTGAGCAGATTAATAAAGCCATATTCATAAACCTAGATTTTAATTCTAAGCACTGAACAAATTTTATATTCATTTACTATGTATGCTCTTATAGTTATCGATAGGATGAACTGTATTTCTCTTACGTCCTAGAGGATGCTGGGGACTCTGTAAGGACCATGGGGTATAGACGGGCTCCGCAGGATACATGGGCACTATAAAGAACTTTAGAATGGGTGTGCACTGGCTCCTCCCTCTATTCCACTCCTCCAGACCTCAGTTAGATCCTGTGCCTAGAGGAGACTGGGTGCATTACAGGGGAGCTCTCCTGAATTTCTCTGAAAAAATAATTTTGTTAGGTTTTTTATTTTCAGGGAGCACTGCTGGCAACAGGCTCCCTGCATTGTGGGACTGAGGAGAGAGAAGCAGACCTACTTAAGTGATAGGCTCTGCTTCTTAGGCTACTGGACACCATTAGCTCCAGAGGGTCGGAACGCAGGACTCACCCTAGCCGTTCGTCCCGGAGCCGCGCCGCCGTCCTCCTCGGAGAGCCGGAAGATAGAAGCCGGGTGAGTATTAGAAGAAAGAAGACTTCAAAGGAGGCAGAAGACTTCAGTTCTTCTCTGAGGTAACGCGCAGCGGTAACGCGCAGCGCCATTGCTCCCACACACAACACACACTGCAGGCACGGATGGGTGCAGGGCGCAGGGGGGCACCCTGGGCAGCAATAATAAACGCTAGGACTGGCTAATATATTATATAGGCTGCGGAGGCAGTAGATATACAATCCCCCGCCAGTGTTTGTAAATTTGTGCGGGACCGAAGCCCGTCGCTGAGGGGGCGGAGCTTGGTACCACAGCACTAACCAGCGCCATTTTCTCCACAGTACACTGCAGAGACGCTGGCTCCCCGGACTCTCCCCTGCTGAACACAGTGACAGAGGGCAAAAAGAGGGGGGGGGGGCACTTATAATTGGTGCAGTGAGTGTATATTGTCATATATATATATATATATATATATATATATATATATATATAAAAGCGCTGTTTATCTGGGAATTGTTTCCAGTGTCAGTTGGCGCTGGGTGTGTGCTGGTATACTCTCTCTCTGTCTCTCCAAAGGGCCTTATTGGGGAACTGTCTCCAGATAGAAATTTCCCTGAGTGTGTGGGGGTGTCAGTACGTGTGTGGCGGCATGTCTGAAGTGGAAGGCTCTTCTAGGAAGGAGGTGGAGCAGATGATTGTGGTGTCTCCGTCGGTAACGCCGACACCTGACTGGTTGGATATGTGGAATGTTTTAAATGCAAATGTGGCTTTATTACATAAGAGGTTGGACAAAGCAGAGTCCAGAGATAAAGCAGGGAGTCAATCCATGGCTTTAACTGTATCACACGGCCCTTTTGGGTCTCAGAAATGCCCACTGTCCCAAGTAGCAGACACTGATACCGACACGGAGTCTGACTCCAGTGTCGGTTACGATGATGCGAGGTTACACCCAAGGGTGTCCAAAAGTATTCATTATATGATTATTGCAATTAAAGATGTTTTGCATATCACAGATGACCCCTCTGTCCCTGACACGAGGGTACACATGTTTAAAGAAAAGAAACCTGAGGTAACTTTCCCCCCATCTCATGAGCTGAATGAGTTATTTGAAAAAGCTTGGGAGACTCCAGACAAGAAACTGCAGATTCCCAAGAGAATTCTTATGGTGTATCCTTTCCCGGCTAAGGACAGGGCACGGTGCGAATCCTCACCCAGAGTAGACAAGGCGTTAACGCGCTTGTCCAAAAAGGTGTCGCTGCCGTCTCCAGATACAGCAGCCCTCAGGGATCCTGCTGATCGCAGGCAGGAAACTACTTTGAAGTCAATTTAAACACATACGGGTGCCTTGCTCTGACTGGCAATAGCGTCGGCTTGGGTTTGTAGCGCTGTAGCAGCTTGGACAGATACCTTGTCAGCTGACATTGATACCCTGGATAGGGATACCATTTTATTGACCTTTGGTCACATTAAAGACGCAGTCCTATATATGAGAGATGCTCAGAGAGACGTTGGCCTGTTGGGTTCGAGAGCCAACGCCATGGCGATTTCTGCCAGGTGAGCCGTGTGGACCCGCCAAAGGATGGGTGATGCCGACTCAAAGAGGAATATGGAGGTTTTGCCTTACAAGGGTGAGGACTTATTTGGGGAAGGTCTCACGGACATGGTTTCCACGGCTACTGCAGGTAAATCTACTTTTTTACCTTATGTTTCCTCACAGCAAAAAAAACGCCACAATATCAGATGCAGTCCTTTCGGTCAAGTCCAGAAGAGGTTGGGGATCTTCCTTTCTCGCCAGAGGTAAAGGTAGAGGGAAAAAACTGCCGGCTACGGCTAGTTTCCAGGAGCAGAAGTCCTCCCCGGATTCTACTAAATCCACCGCATGACGCTGGGGCTCAACTGAGGGAGTCTGCCCCAGTGGGGGCACATATTCGACTCTTCAGCCACGTCTGAGTTCAATCAGAGGTGGATCCCTGGGCAATGGAAATTGTACCCAGGGTTACAAGCTGGAATTCGAAGACGTGCTTCCTCGCCGGTTTTTCAAATCGGCCTTACCAGCTTCTTCCCCAGAAAGGGAGGTAGTTTTAGCTGCAATTCAAAAAATGTGTCATCAACAAGTGGTTGTCAAGGTTCCACTACTTCAACAGGGGAAGGGGTACTATTCAACCCTGTTTGTGGTCCCGAAACCAGATGGCTCGGTCAGACCCATTCTGAATTTAAAATTCCTAAACCTGTACTTGAAAAGGTTCAAATTCAAGATGGAATCGCTCAGGGCGGTTATCGCCAGCCTGGAAGGGGGGATTTTATGGTATCACTAGATATAAAGGATGCATACCTTCATGTCCCCATATATCCCCCTCATCAGGCGTGCCTGAGATTCGCTGTACATGACTGTCATTACCAGTTTCAGATGTTGCCGTTTGGGCTTTCCACGGCCCCGAGGATTTTCACCAAGGTAATGGCGGAAATGATGGTGCTCCTGCGCAAGCAGGGATTCACAATTATCCCGTACTTGGACGATCTCCTGATAAAAGCGAGATAGAGTGAACAATTGCTGAAAAGCATGTCACTCTCCCTAAGCGTGCTGCAGCAATACGGCTCGATTCTCAATCTACCAAAGTCACAATTGGTTCCAACGACCCGGTTGACTTTCTTGGGCATGATTCTAGACACGGAACAAAAGAGGGTTTTTCTCCCGGTGGAAAAAGCCCAGGAACTCCAGAACTTGTTCAGGGACCTGTTGAAACCGAAAAGTGTGTCGGTCCATCACTGCACGTGAGTTCTGGGGAAAATGGTGACGTCTTACGAGGCCATTCCCTTCGGCAGGTTCCATGCGAGGACTTTTCAGTGGGACCTTCTGGACAAGTGGTCCGGGTCCCATCTACACATTCATCAAAAGATCAGCCTGTCCCCCAGGGCCAGGGTGTCTCTCCTGTGGTGGCTGCAGAGTGCTCACCTTCTAGAGGGTCGCAGGTTCGGCATTCAGGACTGGGTTCTGGTGACCACGGACGCGAGCCTCCGAGGATGGGGAGCAGTCACACAAGGTAGAAACTTCCAGGGACTATGGTCAAGCCAGGAGGCTTGTCTACACATCAACATACTGGAATTAAGGGCCATATACAATGGCCTGCGTCAGGCGGAGAATCTTCTTCGCGACCTACCGGTTCTGATTCAGTCAGACAATGTCACAGCCGTGGCTTATGTAAACCGCCAAGGCTGAACAAGAAGCAGAGTGGCAATGGCGGAAGCCACCAGGATTCTTCGCTGGGCGGAAAATCATGTAAGCGCTTTGACAGCAGTCTTCATTCCTGGAGTGGACAACTGGGAAGCAGATTTCCTCAGCAGATACCATCTCCATCCAGGGGAGTGGGTACTTCATCAAGAAGTCTTTGCAGAGATAACAGGTCTGTGGGGGCTTCCGCAAATAGACATGATGGCGTCACGTCTCAACAAGAAGCTGCGGAGGTATTGTGCCAGGTCAAGGGACCCTCAGGCAGTAGCAGTGGACGCCCTGGTGACACCGTGGGTGTTTCAGTCGGTCTATGTGTTCCCTCCTCTTCAACTCATCTCAAAGATATTGAGAATCATAAGAAAAAGAGTGCAGACAATACTCATTGTTCCAGATTGGCCTCGAAGGGCCTGGTATTCGGATCTTCAGGAAATGCTCACAGAAGATCCGTGGCCTCTTCCTCTCAGAGAGGACCTGTTACAACAGGGGCCCTGTCTGTTCCAATACTTACCGCGGCTGCGTTTGACGGCATGGCAGTTGAACGCCAAATCCTAGCTGGGAAGGGCATTCCGGAAGAAGTCATCCCTACTCTGATAAGGGCTAGGAAGGAGGTGACGGAGAAGCATTATTACCGTATCTGGAGGAAGTATGTATCTTGGTGTGAAACCAAGAATGCTCCTGCGGAAGTTTTCCATCTGGGCCGTTTTCTCCACTTTCTGCAGACAGGAGTGGATATGGGCCTAAAATTAGGCTCCATTAAGGTACAGATTTCGGCCCTATCAATTTTCTTTCAGAAGGAATTGGCTTCTCTCCCAGAAGTCCAGACTTTTGTAAAGGGAGTGCTTCACATACAGCCTCCTTTTGTGCCTCCAGTGGCACCATGGGACCTTAACGTGGTGTTACAGTTCCTGAAATCTCACTGGTTTGAGCCACTTCAAACGGTGGAATTAAAATTTCTCACTTGGAAGGTGGTCATGTTGTTGGCCTTGGCATCTGCAAGGCGGGTGTCTGAGTTGGCGGCTTTGTCTCACAAAAGCCCCTATCTGATTTTTCATGTGGATAGAGCAGAATTGCGGACTCGTCCTCAATTTTTGCCTAAGGTGGTTTCATCGTTTCATATGAACCAACCTATTATGGTGCCTGTGGCTACGGGGGACTTGGAGGATTCCAAGTCCCTTGATGTAGTCAGGGCCTTGAAAATTTATGTAGCCAGGACGGCTCGGGTCAGGAAAACAGAGGCTCTGTTTGTCCTGTATGCAGCCAACAAGGTTGGCGCTCCTGCTTCTAAGCAAACTATTGCTCGCTGGATCTGTAACACGATTCAGCAGGCTCATTCTACGGCCGTTACCAAATTCAGTAAAGGCCCATTCCACTAGGAAGGTGGGCTCTTCTTGGGCAGCTGCCCGAGGCGTCTCGGCATTATAGCTTTGCCGAGCGGCGACTTGGTCGGGTTCAAACACTTTTGCGAAATTCTACAAGTTTGATACCCTGGCTGATGAGGACCTACTGTTTGCTCAATCGGTGCTGCAGAGTCATCCGCACTCTCCCGCCCAGTCTGGAGCTTAGGTATAATCCCCATGGTCCTTACGGAGTCCCAAGCATCCTCTAGGACGTAAGAGAAAATAAGATTTTAAACCTACCGGTTAATCTTTTTCTCCTAGTCCGTAGAGGATGCTGGGCGCCCGTCCCAGTGCGGACTAAATTCTGTAAGACTTGTATATAGTTATTGCTTACATAAGGGTTATGTTACAGTTTTGATCAGTCTCTGACTGATGCTGTTTGTTTCATACTGTTGACTGGTTCGTATATTCCAGGTTATATGGTGTGGATGGTGTGGGCTGGTATGAATCTTGCCCTTGGGTTAACAAAATCCTTTCCTCGTACTGTCCGTCTCCTCTGGGCACAGTTTCTCTAGCTGAGGTCTGGAGGAGGGGCATAGAGGGAGGAGCCAGTGCACACCCATTCTAAAGTTCTTTATAGTGCCCATTTCTCCTGCGGTGCCCGTCTATACCCCATGGTCCTCTACGGACTAGGAGAAAAAGATTTACCGGTAGGTTTAAAATCTTATTTTCTACTCATTTCTTAATTAAGCTATCCAGAAATTACAGGGGTGAATGGGTAAATTTCCAGGTGGTAGGTTTGAGTAGTGATTTGCATTATTACAATACAGGGAAGAGCAATCGATGAGGCTATTCACTGTATAATTATGTCCCCTGCAGGTTTGTTTACTCTCCTTTGAGCCCAAGAGAACTCTCCAAATTTGAGAGTCTCCCGGACATTAAGGGTTATAGGGGCAAATGTATTATTCTGGAGAAGGCATAAGGAAGTGATAAACCAGTGATAAGTGTGTGGTGATAAATGCACCAGCCAATCAGCTCCTAACTGTTAATTTACACATTGGAGCTGATTGGCTCGTACGTTTATCACCTTGCACTTATCACTGGTTTATCACTTCCTTATGCCTTCTCCAGGTTAATACATCTGCCCCATAGTTACTAAAGTGCAGGTTTATAGAAGGGGGGTGTTGCCCATAGCAACCAAACAGTATCTAGTTATCATATATCTAGCACCTTCTAGAAAATAATAGATACACCCTGGTTGCTATGGGCAAAATGTACACTTTGTAAACCTGCACTTTAGTAAATATACCCTTAAGTGAGAGTATGCAATTATTATTAGTCACCTACACATATAGGGCCTAATTCAGATCTGATCGCAGCAGCAAATTTGTTAGCTAATGGGCAAAACCATGTGCACTGTAGTGTGTGTGTGTGTGTGTGTGTGTGTGGGGGGGGGGCAGATTTCCATGCCAATAAATTGATCCAAATCATTCAGTTAATTGTGGTGTTATATGCACTAACAGTACTGATTTTTCTGCTGCAGGGTACACTGGGCTCCACAGGGAATGACATTGGGGTGTAGAGTAGGATCTTGATCCAAGGCACCAACAGGCTCAAAGCTTTGACCTTCTTCCCAGAATACGTAGCGCCGCCTCCTCTATAACCCCGCCTCCATGCACAGGAGCTCAGTTTTTGTAGTTGGTGCCATGCAGTAAGCAGGCATACAACAGGGGGGCTGCTCCAGCAGTCCTAGGAAAGCTTTTTAAAGATAAATGAAGACTTCAAGAGCTGCAGCAGAGGCACTGTAAGTGCTGGATGTCGGTCAGACATCTCCTGCTGCAGCTTCATCACCTTCCCCAGCAGCGCTGTACACTCCCGCGCCCTGGTTGCCAGGTACCTACAGCGGAGGCTCTGGTTTTCTTCCTGTTAGACACACACAACCACTGCTCTCCTGGATCGTGTGGCCGCACTCAGGGAGGAGGTAAGTGGGTCCTCCCGGCGGGACCAGCTGTAAATCGCGATCCCACACAGCCGGTGGGAGGTGGGCCGCGCGCGCTGGCGTGGACATTGTGGCAGTACAGGGACCCCACTAGACTACCAGGCAGGGCCGTTTCTAGACAATTTGGCTCCCAGTGCGAGATTTCAAAATGCGCCCCCAATTGCTCTAAAAAAATAAATGCGTGCCCCCCCCATATAGCCATAAAAAGAAAAAGCATGCGTGCGCTCCCGACAAGGGTGTGTGGCCTGATTAAAATGGGCGTGGTCTCATTAAAGTGGGCGTGGCCTCATCTGATATCATCACACCCACCACAGGGGAAAAAAATAAAAATAAAAAAGTCCCCTTTTTACACATTACAGCAGGCAAGTGTCCCCATATTACACAGCGCGGCAGGCAGGTGTCCCCATTTTACACAGCGCGGCAGGCAGGTGTCCCCATTTTACACAGCGCGGCAGGCAGGTATTCCCATTTTACACAGCGCGGCAGGCAGGTATTCCCATTTTACACAGTGCGGCAGGCAGGTATCCCCATTTTACACAGTACGGTAGGCAGATATCCCCATTTTACACAGTACGGTAGGCAGATATCCCCATTTTACACAGTGCAGCAGGCAGGTATTCCCATTTTACACATTACGCAGGCAGATGCCCCCATTTTACACAGTACGGCAGGCAGGTATCCCCATAGGCAGGTGTCCCCATTTTACACAGTGCGGCAGGCAGGTAAACCCATAGGCAGGTGTCCCCATTTTACACAGTGCGGCAGGCAGGTATCCCCATAGGCAGGTGTCCCCATTTTACACAGTGCGGCAGGCAGGTATCCCCATAGGCAGATATCCCCATTTTACACAGTACGCAGGCAGGTGCCCCCATTTTACACAGTGCGGCAGGCAGGTATTCCCATATTACACATTACGCAGGCAGGTGTCCCCATTTTACACAGTGCGGCAGGCAGGTATCCCCATAGGCAGGTGTCCCCATTTTACACAGTGCGGCAGGCAGGTATCCCCATAGGCAGGTATCCCCATTTTACACAGTATGCAGGCAGGTGCCCCCATTTTACACAGTGCAGCAGGCAGGTATTCCCATATTACACATTACGCAGGCAGGTGCCCCCATTTTACACAGTGCAGCAGGCAGGTATTCCCATATTACACATTACGCAGGCAGGTGCCCCCATTTTACACAGTGCGGCAGACAGGTATCCCCATAGGCAGGTGCCCCCATTTTACACAGTGCGGCAGGCAGGTATCCCCATAAGCAGGTGTCCCCATTTTACACAGTGCGGCAGGCAGGTATCCCCATAGGCAGGTGTCCCCATTTTACACAGTGCGGCAGGCAGGTATCCCCATAGGCAGGTATCCCCATTTTACACAGTACGCACTACGCAGGCAGGTGCCCCCATTTTACACAGTGCAGCAGGCAGGTATTCCCATATTACACATTACGCAGGCAATTGCCCCCATTTTACACAGTGCGGCAGGCAGGTATCCCCATAGGCAGGTGCCCCCATTTTACACAGTGCGGCAGGCAGGTATCCCCATAGGCAGGTGCCTCCATTTTACACAGTGCGGCAGGCAGGTATCCCCATAGGCAGGTGTCCCCATTTTACACAGTGCGGCAGGCAGGTATCCCCATAGGCAGGTGTCCCCATTTTACACAGTGCGGCAGGCAGGTAACCCAATAGGCAGGTGTCCCCATTTTACACAGTGAGGCAGGCAGGTTTCAAGTGGGGGGGGAAGGAAGGGGGAGAGAGAATACTTACGTGACGTCTTCCCGCTCTTCGGTCCCGCCGACTCACGTCCCTCGCGCCGCCGGCCGCCTCCTCCTTCCATGCATTCTCCTTATCGCCTCTCCCCGTGCGCTCCAGCTCGGGGGGCGGAGCTTCGCAGAATGACGCGTTTGCGTCGTGACGTCACGACGCATCGCGTCATTCAGCGAAACTCCGCCCCCAAGCAGGAGCGCACGGGAAGAGGCGATAACGAGTAACAAAGTGCCGCGGCGGGCGCCCCGTGCGGTTGCACGGCTCGCCCGCCGCTAGAAACGGCACTGCCACCAGGGCATGGGCACAGGTCGGTTTTCTCTCATAAAACTGTTTATTTAAGCCCCCAGTACCCGGTGGTGAAGTCCAGCAGGGGATAAGGCTTTGACTTGTAGCCCCTTCCCCAGCCCCAGGGCGCCATTTAGAGTAAATGTTCCCACCCTGGAGCTGCATATCTCTCTCTCCCTCACTCCCTGTCAGCGTTTGTGCGCCATTAGGACAAGCTGAGCTGACCCTGGGACTGTTTGGGCAAATCCTCCTCTGTAAAGCCGCCTGCCTGTCAGTGCTGTGCATTTTACAGGACACTTAAGTATTCTACATGTCTCCTGACAGTGTTAGTTAAGAAAAAGTGCATTTAGTCAGGGTTATATAGTACAAGTACCCTGTGATATACATCCAGTCTTTACTGTGCATTGTTATAGCTATTAAGTGTATAGCTATTCATAGTACTACTATGTATTGGTAGTCCAGTGCAGTTTTATTGCATGTCATAATTTCTGCATTGTACAATGTAACTATGTGTGCATATAGCTACTGTGTGAACTCCATTTCGTGTATCTCACTCAGATTGCTATACCTATAGGGGGCTACCTGAGGGGGCTAGGTGCGTCAGGTATATCATTAATATAGGTAGTTCACAGGATATACTCAGTGTGTTTTTTTCTCTGTGATATGTAGTAACCATATACCTCTAGAATTCCCTGTTTGTGCTGAAATACACTGCACAGGGGGTTCTTGTCATGTATTGTACTGCTGATATTGTACTGTGTTGCCTTGCATTGAGCCTTTGATTATGTCAGCTACAAAGGGCAACGGTGCTGGGGCTGATCCCACATTGCGTGGTGTTGACGCTGCAGACACATTTGAGGATAACATAGCAGCTGAGGGTTCAGGTTCTGGGGGTTCCTTACCCCCCCAGTGGGACTGTAGCAACAGGGATTTAAAATGACCTACCTTGGGCTACCTTCTCCATGCTATTGAATACGCTAGTAACTAGACTAACGCCCCCAATGGGACTTCCTGTGCCGGTACAACCGCTTATGGTCCCCATGGTTAACCCGCCATGGGCAGATCAACTGTCCAATCAGTTACAGCAATTGAACCAATCACTAACTACTCAGAAGTGTAGCCCTCGCCCGTCTAAGACCAAGGGGTCCTCTAAGCGGGCAATTACTTCCTCACAATCCACCAACGTACCAGACACCTCGTCTGATGAGGATGGCGTTTATACTGACCCCACAGATTCTGATCCCAATGCTTCTGATGGGGAAGCTGTTTCACAGGTGGATGCTCCTGACTTGTTGGAGGCTGTAAGGCTCATTCTTCAAGTTGATGATGACCTGGAGCCTGATGCTGCCCCTAAGAAACCGGACAGGTTTAAACATCAGAAAGTGGTTAAACAAGTTTTACCTCACTCTGACCATTTAGTTGACATACGTCAGGAGTCCTGGAGAAATCCAGGAAAGAAATTCACGCCTCACAAGAAGATGCTACCCCCTCACTGCAGAGCTAAGCAAAAATTGGTAAACACCCCAACCAGTGGATTCGCAGGTGGCGCGGCTGATTGTATCCTCAGCTCTGCCTGTTACTACCGTCATGCCCCTGAGAGAGGCAACGGATAAGCGTGTGGATGGATGTTTAAAGGCAATTACACCCTAAGCGGTGCTGCGCATAGGCCCACCATTGCAGCGACATGGGCTGCAGAAGCTGTGGAAGCGTGGGCTCAGGAGCTGGAGGTGGAGTTGCCGTCCAACGCTTCTGATCATGCTAGACAATGCTTGTCATATATTGTCACAGCGTCTCATTACATTAAGGCGGCGGATTCTGATGCCGGTATTCTGGCTTCTACTACATCCATTTTGGCTCGCCGGAACCTCTGGTTACGGTCCTGGTCTGTGGATCTGGACTCTAAGAAAACCCTCAACAAGATAGTGGCTGACTTAGCATCTTCTAAAAAAGCATGTCTACCTAGTACTGCTCCTTCGGTGCTGAAGGCTAAAAGTACTCCATTTTGCTCCTTTCGTCGTTCAGGGAAAGCAAAAGGTATGGCGTAGCCGAAACAGGTTCGCTCCTCCAAACCCAATAAGCCTAAACCCAAAAGGGCCCGGGCTGCACGTCAGCCTGCTTCCAAAACTGACAAGCCTGCCGCATGACAGGGTGGGCCTCCCTCTGGGGGATCCCAGGGTGGGGAGCCGACTTCTGGGGTATACCCAGGAATGGTTGAGGACCACTTCCGATGCCTGGGTACGGGAAGTCGTCACTCGAGGTTACGCTGTATCCTTCAAGAATCGTCCCCCTCATCGATTTTGCCTGACAGACGTCCCTTCGGATCAGGTGAAGGCAAAAACTCTTAATTCGGTGGTACAGTGCCTCCTGGATACAGAAGTGGTAGTACAGGTGCCTCTGGCTCAGAGAGGCAAGGGGTACTATTCACCGCTGTTCCTAGTCCCGAAACCGAATGGCTCATCCTGGCCCATTCTCAACCTCAAGTCCTTGAACAAATTTGTGAGGGTCTCCAAGTTTCGTATGGAAACGCTTTGCTCTATTGTTCTGGCCTTGGTACCTGGGGATTATATGGTCTCCCTGGACATACAGGATGCTTACCTGCATATTCCCATTGCAGTGTCGCATCAGCAGTACCTGAGGTTTGCGGGTTGGCAACCTCCATTACCAATTTTGGGTGTTACCCTTTGGTTAACCATGGCTCCTCGAGTCTTCACCAAGGTCATGACGGTTATGACGGCTGTACTCCGCCGTCAAGGGGTCAGGATCCTACCGTACCTGGACGACTTGTTGATCCTGGCAAATTTCCCAGAACTTCTCCTACGCCATCTGGATCTAACTATCCAGTTTCTGCAAGCCCACGGGTGGCTCATCAACTGGAAGAAATCTTCCCTGGTCCCTGCTCAGAGCATGGTGCACCTGTGGGTGTTATTGGACACTCACAACCAGCGGTAGTTCTTGTCTCAGGAGAAAGTCCTGAAGCTTCAGGGCAGGATTTGATGCTTCCTATCTCGTCCGCAAGTGTCGATACATTCGACAATGCAAGTGCTAGGTCTCATGGTGTCGGATTTCGACATGGTGGAGTACGCTCAATTCCATTCCCGCCCTCTGCAGAAGCTGATTCTTGTCAAGTGGGATGGCCTGCCTCTCCGGATCAGGTCTCAAATTATCTCCTTGTCTCCGGAGGTCCGTCTGTCACTGAGCTGGTGGCTTCAGGACCAACGATTGAGCAGGGGTCGTCCCTTCTGGATCTCCAACTGGGTCCTTCTGACGATGGATGCCAGTCTGAGAGGTTGAGGCACGGTGTTGGAGCAACACTCCCTTCAGGGTCGGTGGACCAAGGAGGAGTTTCTCCTCCCGATAAACATTCTGGAACTGCGGGTGGTGTTCAATAATCTCAACTTGGCCCAGCATTTAATACAGAACAGACCTGTTCAAGTACAGTCGGTCTTTGAAGCAAGGACAAGGGATCCTCTAGCAGCGTTCGTGGATGCACTGGCAATTCCATGGAACTTTCAGCTGCCATAAGTGTTCCCTCCGGTGTCACTCCTGCACAGAGTAATAAGGAAGTTCGAGCAAGAAGGAGGAATTCTGCTTCTGATCGCTCCCTCGTGGCCCAGACGGAATTGGTTCTCAGACCTTCAGGGTCTCTCGATAGAGCGTCCCCTTCTACTTCCGCAGTGCCCAGATCTCCTCGTTCAGGGCCCCTGTGTATATCAGGATTTAGCCCATTTGGCTTTAACGGCGTGGCTCTTGAAGCTTCCGTCTTGAGGGTCAAAGGTTTTTCTGAGGTGGTCATTCAAACTATGTTGAAGGCCCGGAAACCAGCTTCTGCTCGGATTTACCATAGGGTCTGGAATTCTTACTTTGCTTGGTGTGCATCTAACAATCATGATGCTTGCAAGTTTAGTACGGCCAAACTTTTGGCCTTTCTACAACAAGGCCTGGACTTGGGCCTTCGTCTGGCCTCCATCTAGGTTCATATTTCTGCCTTGACAGTTTGGTTTCAGAGAAAAATTGCAACTTTACCTGATGTTCATACATTTACTCAGGGTGTATTACGGATTCAACCTCCTTACGTTCTGCCGGTGGCTCCTTGGGACTTGTCGGTGGATCTGGAGGAGTTGCAAGGGTCTCCGTTTGAGCCTCTTGAATCGGCAGACATTAAGTGGCTTTCTCTTAAGGTGTTGTTTCTGCTGGCTATTGCCTCTGCCAGATGGGTGTCAGATTTGGGTGCTTTATCCTGTAAGTCACCATATCTGATTTTTCACCGTGACCGGGCGATTCTTAGAACACATCCCGGGTATCTACCTAAGGTGGTGTCTTATTTCCACCTTAATCAGGAGATTGTGGTTCCGGCCTTTGCCTCTCCTGAATTGTCTTCCAAAGAGTGATCTTTGGATGTGGTACGGGCTCTCCATATCTACGTGAAGAGAACTGCCTCCATCAGGAAGTTGGATTCTCTCTTTGATCTGTTTGGTTTTCACAAACGTGGCTGACCTATTCACAAGCAGACCCTAGCCAGATGGATTAGAATGGTGATTGCACATGCTTATGTACAGACAGGCCTTCCAGCTCCTGCTATCATAAAGGCCCATTCTACTCGGTCGGTTGGACCTTCTTGGGCGGCCTGCCGTGGTGCGACCCTTGAACAATTGTGCAAGGCGGCTACGTGGTCCTCAGTGAACACGTTCATTAGGTTCTATGCCTTCGATACTTCCGCCTCCCAGGATGCTTCCTTTGGACGCCGGGTTCTTGTGCCCGCAACAGTATGTCCCCTCCCATAAGGAACTGCTTTAGGACATCCCCAATGTCATTCCCTGTGGAGCCCAGTGTACCCCGCAGCAGAAAATAAGATTTATGGTAAGAACTTACCATTGTTAAATCTCTTTCTGCGAGGTACACAGGGCGCCCACCCTGACACACTTAGCTTCTTTGGGTTGGTATGGCATTAGCCGCTGACACTTTCTCCTGTCGTGAGAATGTGGTGTATGTGGCTACTAACAGTTGTCGTATCTTTTGCCTGCTACTGCATAGGACTGGTTAACAAAAACTGAGCTCCTGTGCACGGAGGCGGGGTTATACAGGAGGCGGCGCTATGCATTCTGGGAAGAAGGTCAAAGCTTTGAGCCTGTTGGTGCCTCAGATCAAGATCCTACTCTACACCCCAATGTCATTCCCTGTGGAGCCCAGTGTACCTCGCAGAAAGACATTTAACAACGGTAAGTTCTTACCATAAATCTCGTTATCCAGCTGTTTGCACGGTCCTACAGCTGGGTTATGTTTGGCTGGACTCCTGAAACATCTCTTAAAATTTTGTGTAGTCCCACAGACTCCTGGAAATGTAGGTCATTGAGTCTAATTCAGACCTGATCGCTGCTGTGTGTTTTTGCACAGCAGCTGTTCAGGTCTGAACTGTGCATGCGGAGTCGGTGCATGCCAGATAGCCAATGGCCATCTCAGCCCAGCGATCGCCTCTACCTGATTGACAGGCAGAGACTGTCGCAGGGCAGGAGGTGGCAGGCCGATGGCGTTAGGCCGCTATTTTAGGGGCGCGGTCTGGGCAATTCAGGTGTGCCAGGACCATGCAGGGGGTGGGCCGCAGCGGCTGCATGACTTCTCATGCTGCCGCTGCGACCTGGACAGCAACGGGTAGCTCCCTGCCAGCATGCAGTAGCTGCACTGGTAGGGAGCTACTCTTCAGGTAAAAAAGCATCGCGGGTGAGCCTGACATTCGGGGCGGACTAGTCCTGTGCTGGGCGTCCCCCCGCATGTCTGAGTAACTGATCGTAGCGCACTGCTACGATCAGGTCTGAATTAGGCCCATTCTCCTACCACTTGCACACTCCCTACTGAAATGGCAGTGGGGGTAGGGGGGGTGACATAATTCTGATGCTGACACCTCTATCTGGATCTGTGAGCTGCATGTCTCCTTTGTTAACTTTCCCAAAGTTGGAAAGTATTGTTTAGTTTGGGCAAACATGTGGAAAAAAGGTCTGCAATCACCTTTAGGACTGCAGGAGATCAAAGCGGCGGATTTACTTACAGGCTTTTTGGTAGTTTATCTCACAATTTAATATCCTTTATATCTTGCCACAATGCACGGCTTTACAAAGTAACAGTATAAATAAAACAAGAAAAAAGTACTTATAGTACAAGACATGTGCATGGTTTATAATCATTGCTACATCAGCAGTCATAATACTAATGTAAGTAGCAGGGCAGTAAAACCCAAGGTTATCTAATGGGATTTAATTGTGAGTGGAGTTTTTCTTCACTTATTTCTTGCGTTTTTTGCCTCTTTCTCACTAACATATTTTTCCCTTATTTCTGGCCTTACTTTCTATTTGTCCCATTAATATTTGCAATGCTCCAGGCACCTACAGTGCTTAATTTCCACTCTCTCCTTGTTCATTACAGGTTGCTGGGCCTACTCAGGATGCCTTGAAAGGCCACCTTCTGCCAGGCCACAATGATGTAACGGCCATTCGGAAGTTCAGACTTCCAGCTGGCGGACGCCATTTTTATTAGTGCAGGCCTCTTGTGCATGCCAAATTGAGCGCATGCTTGGACCTTCTTAAACCACCATCACGGGTAGTTGGATGGCAGCATTACTAGGCTATTCTGCAGGTGCTATTGGGGCTACTGCTTTGTCATCGAGCTCCACACTGTATAAATACTGTTACTGTGGGTGCTGCAGCTTGTAAAATGCCAAGTGATGGAAAGTGCTACAAGGGGGTTATAATATGCAGCCAGTCAGGATACATGCTGTCATTTAAAAGTCTGTTTGTTGATGTGCCAGCCCTGATGGTGCTGAGTGTTCACAGGCCTCAGGAACAGTATCAAAGCTGCTTTTGTGAGGCACATGAGCTGTGTTGCCTCTTTGGCCCCAGACGGTGTTGAGTTGGACCAGTTTCTGCCTGGGCATTGCCAATGCTCACCATCTGCCTTCTGAGTGATCTTTTTATAGGAGCTGTGTAGCTGTGTCCCATGAAGTGGATCCTGTGGCTTCTTCCGGTTAATTGTTCTGATTAGTTGGTTCCCCTTCTCAAGTGCTATCACATGCTCTGATGCTAGCTTAGTTCCACCATACAGTAGATTGTGTTCCCTGTCATGCAGCTGGTTGCCTGCCCCTTCCTGTATCAGTTCTTTTGGGGGAGATACCTTGCACATTTCTTCTCTTGTAGAGTCTTGGGAGGTAGGTTAGCCTAAGGATATGGTCTCTCTGGAGGATGAAGTCTTACATTGGCTGTTGGTTGGCTTTTGTCCTGGGATCTCAGTTAGTTGGACCTGTGAGTTCTCTCTGCTGGGGTTAAGGGCATTATGTACTATAACCTATGTTTCTCTTAGTAATTCTGAGGGATCTGGTGGTTGAGGCGTGGGCCCAGGTGCAATAGGTCATGGGTAAGGTTTCTGTATCAATATAGGCATTCTAGGAACAGCATCAGGAAGTACGTTAATTGCAATCCAGGGGTGGTGTGGGGCATTGTGCTAACATTGCAGTGCTCAGTGGATTGTGCCTCAAGATGAGTGAGAGTATTGGCACTGCAAGTACCTAAATGTATTTGTCCTTTCGAGGAAAGATAAGAAGACATTAACAGAGGTAAATGAAAAAAAGTTGCTTTGGTGAGGATGCACATAAAACCTCTGTACCCACAGCCCCCCACCCCACCCCCCCTCCTCCCTTAGCAGGATGTATAGTTTATGTGTCTTATTATATAAAAGCATGTATGGGGCACATGTTTGGGCCTTTTGGGACTTCTGTATTTGGCCCTTAACACAGAAAGAGTTGTCCCCCAAAAAAATTACCCTGAAAATATCTTCCTGACTCTACAGGCAGTTCAATTAATGATGAGATTGCAGAGGAACAAAAGTGTAATATTAGTGGTGCTGCAGGTTGGTCAGGTTATCACCTGGCAACCACCTTCTTTTCTGCCAGTGATCAACCTTTCTTCAAAACTAGACCTACATTACTTGACATGCACTTAAGGGCATGATTCAGAGGTGGATGCAGTGCCGTGGCTGCTGCAACAATTGTCACAGTCGCTATTGCTAAATTATGCTGATGCAACAGAAGAACATTGCAACCCTCAGGATACTGAGAATCGCCTTCTCAAATTTGTAGCCTAGGCCACTATATCTGCCTCAAAGTGGGGATGAAATGTCCCCGTTTTCAGACCTGCTGCCCAGTGCCACCCTCTTACCACCCTAAATAACTGCATTGGGTTTGCTGCCCAGTGCCACCCTCTTACCACCCTAAATAACTGCATTGGGTTTGTGCAAAACTGTGAACCAGGACATGGATCTTCCAGTTGTTGAAAATGAAATCACTGACATACTCTCATTGTTTAATTGGGTTTAGTGAGTTGGCACTGGATTCTGAACAGTTTAGTGAGATGTGCCCATTTTATGTATGTTTAGTTATCAGGCTGGCATGGAGGGCCTAGTTATATTAGTTGTTGCCCCTGGGACATTATAAGTGTATATATTCTTTTGGACAGAATGGGAGTGGTTCCCTGAAATGCAGGTACACACATTAGAGGTAAGAGTTGACATCATGGATGCATTCTTCCATTTGGGTCTCTATGTAAGCAGCAAATCTAGGGCATTTGTGGCTCAGGTGCTTGCCAGCATTTTCTATTTATGTGCCTGCAATGGTAACATGATCACTAAAAGCTTTCTGATTTTGAAGGCCGTAAAAGGTTAGGACAAGGTGGCCCCTGATCCACATAAAATAAGGCCTCTACATTTCAATTAACCTGTATATACTTCTATGATGGTCAGTGGTGATTGGTGAAGTTTGTTGCTCCTGTTATAAATTTTTTATTTTCCATTTCTGTTTTGGTACGGCTTTCCATGATACTTTCTGCATATGTGAGCTACAGTAGTAATGCTGGCAAAATAACGTGTTCTCTGATATTCTTGTTAGTGAGGATTCCAGTTTGTGCAGAATTCAGCACTCTAAGACCAACCAGTAGGGGTACAGCTAGGTGGTGGTGGGGAGTGTATGTGCCCCTAGGTGAGAAAGGGAAAGGGGGCACTAGCTGGTGTACCAATACATTGGAGAGAGAAGTCAGGGCCGTGCACTCATGTAGCATTAGTGAAGCAGCACATGGCCATATACATAGGCTGCAGTGCTGCAGTCAGTGTGTGCTCTAGCTGTCCTATTTGTCTATGTCCCCAGCCCCACCACTACTTGCACAGCTACCAGTCCCTCCTGTCAGTAAGCAACTGGGACATGGTCTAATAAGAGAAAGATCATGTCAAAGGTGAATGACTGTGTGGAGATATCTTGTTGCTGGGTTGGGGCCATGATACCTTTCTACTCTGGAAATCTTGTTGTCCGCAATGGTGTGGGGCAGGGGGTTCTGGGTAATCTTACTTCCGGATGAGGTGATTAAGGCTCCGCCACTGGGTAAAATGAAGTTTGATGCTCAATCATCACCCTTCAGTTCAGAAGCACTGCAGTGCAGTTTCCTCCATAATATTTGTGCATAGTCTGTTGACACATTGGCTGCCCACATGTAGGGAGGAAGGAGGTGGAGTCAGGGACAAGGATATCCTCAACATGCATTCCTGCACAGTTGCGCAGCCTTACCTTGGGAAGGAGGAGACCTACAGCAGTGCCCAGGATGGAACTGTCCTGTAGAGGTGGGACGAGTCAGGGGCTCCACCATTGCTCGGCACAGAGTAGGTTTCTGGTCATTCACCTCTGATTCAGCTTTGCTTTCAGAGGTTTTAAGTGTACAGTGGATAGATTTCTGAGGCTTTTGCTTGGATTCCTTGAAAAAGTAGTTTGTTGTAAACAGCTGATTGTTTTGGTCTATCAAGGATTTTGGTGATCAATTTAAGAAGACCTTCAGAGAAGCATTTCACTGGATTTTCATGTGCCCTTTGCTTTGGATCTGTAATTAATTGTGAGGGCATGGCCCGTGTCTTAATTTGTCTGGATGTTTATTATACCTAGATATTCCTGGCATAGTCACCAAGGTGTTGTAGTAATTTGGCATGGAAGGAGGTCAGCGCCCCATTAGCTCACTGTTTTGAGACTACTGGGTCTAGCATATGCCATTGAAAAGGGAGTCTGATACCTGTTTTATGTGCTTGCTGTTGCTATGGCAATTGAAGTTGAGCTACGAGGCAGGGCTGAGAGCAGGTTGTCCTTTCTGTGCCACTATACTGATGGTTAATACTTAAATGAATAAATACATAAAGTTAAACTGTTTTTCACCAATCTTAGATCGTCTCACTTGTCTTTGCTTATTAGTTTTATGGCTATTAATTGCTTGCTACATGAAGGTCACAGTATGTTATCAGACACTAGAGCATTTACTGTATAAGTTAGATTATTTGGCCCTGATATATCACATACTCTTAATGCATAAGGGTCCAGTGCTAATAGAAGCTGCCTCTAGGTCTTTAAAGAAAAGCCAGGAGCTGTTAAAATTAGAGATGTGATTTGATTTTGGTTCTAATTCATCATCGTATTTTGGTTTTGTCAAAACCACTCTCAAGTGTTTAGGTTCAGATTGGTCTTTGGTATGGTTTAAAATCAATTAAAAAAATCAATAATCATTGATAAAAATAGATAAAAAATCTAAAATCATGTCATTTTTGCATACAAAACCCAAAATTCGGATTTAAAATCAGAATTCCTAACTGCGGGAAAATCTGAACCCAGGACTCGTTTCATATCAGATCTCCTCTGGAGAGCCGGACCGGGTTTTGATTTGGTTTGGATTCACAAAATTCAGGTGGGTTTGGATTGCTGGAGAACCAAAGCACACATCTCTAGTTAAAATGCTGACAAGTATTGTACTCCATTTTCCTTATTGTTTCCTGACACATTAGACAGAACACCTTTTTTTGGATGGCAAACTAACATCTACAAAATTATCAGTTTACTCAACGCATTAAATTGTTTGTGACTTAAACAATTAGAACATTAAAGCAATTAGGGAAAATGCAGTGGCCTTATCAGTGGCTGTCAAGGATGTTTCCTTTCCTTTGCAGGCTTATGGGTTATTAGAGTTTGGGGAAGGCTGCCCTCATGTGGAGAATAAGCAACTCTATACCGTAATAAAAATATACATTTAATGTCATCTAGGCAATCAATTTTTTTTGTGGATTTTTTTTTACACTTATGATGTAACCTAAAGTGTTTTCTTCTTATACTTCTCCTTTCAGATCAGTCATTTTCAGAAGTGCACAACATTTTCCTACTTTCTGATTCTTTAATGCTACAGATGACTAAGTATATAATAATTTATTTTATTCAGGAAATAATGTCGCTCTTGCTATGGCAGATGCATTTCAGACACATTTTGGAACAGGCAGGATAATACAGTGTTTTTAAGAGGAAGCAAATATTATTTTTAATTTGATTTGAATAAAACAAATGGAATAGAGATTGCTGAAGAGAAAGGTGCATA